>NC_090707.1:12227500-12422500 GCF_040954835.1 Lepisosteus oculatus
AGTAACCTTAACTTTCCCAGAAGGTGTCCAGGTACTGACCAGGCTCACACCTGCTTAGCTTCAAGGGGCCACCAGTCATACTGTATGTTTCAGGGTGATATAGCTAGACGCTATATTATTGTGGGAGTCAAGCACTGAAGCTGATGGATCCCTATTGCTCTTGCTTTTCCTCTTCCTCATATTCTTATTTTTAGGGTCAAGCAAATTTGACCAGCAAGCATTTTACTACTCATTACAAGTTTGCCAAAGAGCACCTGGATGATCCACAAGACAAATGGAAGAATGGTCTCAGTTGAAAAATTGAATTTTTTGGCCACAGTGAAAAGTATTTTGTGTAGTGAAAATGAAACATTTCTTCTCAACAGAAGAACCTCCTCCCATCTATCAATCATGGTGGTGGGAATATCTTAGTGTTGGCTGTGTTGACAACTCAGATAACTCCTCAGTACCATTAATTCAGACTTGTTTCAAGAAAGTCCAGGGCAGGCCATCCATTCATCATCTGAAGCTCAGCCAAAAGTGAATCATATAGCAAGATAGTGATGCTAAATATACAAGCAAATCTACAAGAGAAGGACTGAAAGAAGAAGTTGTTCATTTTGGATTTCGTCAAGTCAAAGTCTGGAACTAAGCTCTATTGAAATGTGTGATAGGTCCTGAAGCAAGCTGTTGATGCTTGGAAACCCTCAAATGTCACTGACTTGAAGCAGTTCCATAAGGAATAATGGAACAAAATTCATAAAAGCTGATGTTAGGGATTGATAAAATAGTTATAACTGAAACATCTAGAAGAAGTTATTACTGCCCAAAGAGGTGCCACCAGTTACTGCATCTAAGAATCTACAGACTTATTTTCACAAGTATGTTGACAGTTAGGCCATTTTGCTGGTAATCAAACTATATTTTAATTAATTGTTTTATTAAAAAGTTAAAATCAGGTCTTGAGATTGTCATGATCGTCATCCCTCCTCTAGAGGGCGCTCCGATCCTTTTGTATTTTAGTTTCATTATCACGTTCACCTGCCTCTTGTTCCCTGTATATTATTTAAACCTTGTGCCTCTGAAGCTCGGGGCTCTGCATTGGAATACGGATGCCCGGAGGCCCGCCTAGCATCAGATCGCCCTACGTCCGTGGCTTGAGGGCATATGCTTCAAAACAGCATCCTGACCAGTTGAGTTCGGGGCTTGGAGCACCTGGCCTCGTCACTCCGTTTTAAACTTTCTTGTTCCTGTCCCTGATCCCCTTCCTGGTTTTAGTCATTTGTCTTGGAAGGAACTCCCGGCACTTAGACCCTGGACTGCTCCCAAGTTTCCCATTTGGACTTCCCTTGTTTGGACTTGTTCGCCTGCGCTCCCCCCATGCACCTGGATCACTGTCGGCACTGCCCCTCGTCATCCAGTCCCTCCCTCACCGTGTTTTCCCTTTAGCCCTTCTCCAGTCTCGTATGGATTATACCGTCTGCATAGGGTCCTAAACAATGCACTCCATTTGAGTTAGGACCGGCTCCCGTGATAGAGATTTTAATGAAGATGTAATTACATTTCAGGTCTAAAATATACAAGAATATGGACAAATCTAGTGAGCTGACTGTCTAACTCTTGGTTTTTCTGATAGCATTTTTTCCTGTGCTTGTAAATTATTGTACTCATTTTCTTTAATGGGATGCTGTTCTTTATTATTATTTTATAAAGGTCTTTCTATTTTCTATATAAATGAATAATCATTTACTGTATATACAGGTCTCTATATAACTAGATGATTTAAATCATTTGAGCCACAGCTTTTTGAGCCTGACGTTTCTTACTCTAAGGATGAATCCATTCTGTGTTAGATGGTTGCCATCCATTCTGTACTGATTCCATATCTCAAACCTCATATTCTGCTTTTCTGAAATGGTAAGGGTTAAACTTTTGTTTTGAATTCCACCTGTTTTAATGTATAGTTATACATTATATACTGTATTATGATTATGATTACAGTTTCCCAATGGTTCTTTCACCTGTTTTCACTACTCTGGTTTGAGTGTTAAAAAGGCTTGATCAATACAAGCATTATCTCTTGTAGGTGCTTGACAAACTGAGTAAGAAAGCAGTTGTTAGTCATGTCTACCATTTTAATTTACTGAAATCCCTAGTGCTTTGTTCCAATGTATGTGAGGAAAATTAAAATCTACCACAATAACCACTTTTT
The DNA here is from genome assembly GCF_040954835.1 of Lepisosteus oculatus. Lineage (NCBI taxonomy): Eukaryota > Metazoa > Chordata > Actinopteri > Semionotiformes > Lepisosteidae > Lepisosteus > Lepisosteus oculatus. Next base: position 12,229,692 of record NC_090707.1, read on the forward strand.
CCTTTAAACATATCATACTGTGCATTAATGACTTCATTATATAGGAATACTTGGTATTTGAATTTTATTGTCTATAGCATACTACTGTACTGTACTGTGCATTTATAAGTCTGACACATAACCATACCTCTGCTATCTTAGATTCCTCTAGATTAAATTCCAGCCAAATCTTCACCTCTTCTTTAGTTCTGGTTATCACGGGTCTGGTCATTTTAAAGTCCTGTTCATGACCTACAGACATCAATATTTGGATCTCTGTTTGACACCAAAATGAACCTTGGTTTTTTTAAATAGAAAAAGGTACCTCATGATCTACTGTGCATCTCATTGCATTTGAATTGTAAGTTTGTCTTACATGTGCCACGTGTAAATAAGGTTTAAGCAAATAACAATGCTTTGAACCAAGAATTTCTGTCACACAACAAAATTAAAAAGGCCAAGTAAAAATAGGTATAATCCACTATTACACAAAATACATCATGATATTATTTTAGAATTAACTGGGATGCAGAAAAAATTAAAGTGTTTTACCACATACTGTATTTTACATGATGAGACGTTGTTGATTTACTCCTGGGCGGCCCCTTTAAAATTAATCATCTTAGAATCTGTCTTGTTTTAAATTGCATCAGGCTACAGCTCAGAGAAACTAGGCAAATGGGAGGCAAGGTCCTCAGTGCGTAGCATCTTCAACTTCAAATGCACAGGCTTACAAGGAAATGGTGCACAGAATGCTTCCACACAATTACCGAAAGCATCTAATCTGAGCACATTTTATCCCAAAAGACAGTTGAACCCGGATAATTAAGCTGTTAACCATGTACCTCTGTGGTCAGCATAGCTATACATCTCTGTCTCGCCAGCACCACTCCCTCTTGTTTTCTACAATTCTCAGAGGACTCAGATGAATGGCACTTGACACTATCCAGCTTCACAGATGATGGATTAGACACAGATGTACACTAAGAACACCCCTTCAATTACATGCATTTTGGAGAATCATAACTTACTTTAAAAAGAAGGGAATGGGGCTCTTGTCTCTTTGTGAATTATATTTGCTTCTCGCAATAATAAAATATAAAACCCGGCTTGGGAATAGTAAACACTCAAGAATGCCTACCTGTGTATGGCTCATAAGAACAAGTACTTTAAGTATTCACTGACAGATGTGGCTTTGATTCAGTGATTTCCCATGATGGTTTCTAAATTCTAATAATGATGAGAAATTGTTGGTAAGCAAATGAGCTGACTCAATTATATACCATTTTCACAGCTACTGTGGGGCACAAATAATAATACTATTTAATAAAAATGCATGTTCTTTAATTTCAACAATATCGCTATATCTGAAATATCACATAATTAATAAATGACATAAATTACTGAAAAAGTTAATCAATATAGAAATCTGTAAATGCAATCACACATTTATATTTATCATTCAGTATGAATAAAACCTCTAAAACCATTTATTTTTAAGTTTACGTTTTCAGATTATATAAATACATATAAAAGTATGACATAAAAATAAATACAAAAATAAAAAATTAAAACGACATATTGGCATAATTGAGCTTTAAAATTTGATGATGACAGCACAAAAGTAAATCCAACCTTAATTATTTCTAAATCATAATGTCAGATCTCTGCTGACAAATTTTAACTGCAGTTTTGTCACTTTTAGGAAAGAAAATGATTGCATTAATATTGACATTTGACAGTCTAGGTTTGTTTCATCAATATATTAGCAATGGTATAAAACAAGAATAATAAGAACCTCATGACAAAGAGTGTTCGAAATGTACTGTATGCAATTCTTGTTCTTCAAAGAACTGACTAGATTCCACATTAAATAGTGTCATTGATTAATAGGCTGCCTTAAATCTTTACCTTTGACCTTCGTTGGCAACAAACCAGGATGGTAGCACTTTAACACTGTGTAAAATAAAACTGTTTAGGTAGTCTGATGCCTCGTTCCCTTCATTGTGGGTTTAAGTCATGGGCAGCTCTTCAGCTCAGCCCATTGAAACAAGCATGCTGTGTACCAAAGCTGTAGTCACCTTGTTGTTGGGTGGAACTGACCTTCACTTGGGAAACAAGAAATAAAAAGAAATTCAACCTTTACAGAGTTCTTATAAGTGACAGAACTTTTTTTCCTCTTTATAAATACTGGAGCCTTATCTTCTGTTTTTTTTTATATTGTCATATTTGTTTCCTATTTTCTTGATGTGAGAAGTTATTTTTTAGAAGGGATTTCCATCAGCTTTTTGGCACCATAAGATCCAGTCATCTTGTGTGTCTTGTTGCTTCCTAATGGTGCAAATACTTTTTTTGCCAACCCGAAGATAAAGTAGACTTGAACAGCATGTCAGTTTTTTTTATCTCTTCCAAGAGCAACATCTTACAAAAAGAAGGGCAATGTATCAAACAAGGAATGGAAAATAAAGAAAATACAGTACACTGAACTCTCAAAAAGGGAAGCACAAATTACAGCTGTGATCTTGATAAAACCCTTAACATTCAAAGTAAGAAAAGAACACTACCATTGTGAAATACTTTATTTCACGTGAACTATGTTTTAAAACAGTATTATAAAAGAATTATTTAATGATATTGTGCATACCTGTTTCCTGTTCTTTCACTAGCATGAGTATGCTTCCATTATCAAGAACTAATAGCATTTCAAGTAAGAGACTTGCATAGGCATCTCCTGAATATGAAATTGTCCATTCTAGTCACTTGATAAGGACATTATAATTAGCTATATGAAAAAGGTACAGGCCACCTGAGGCCTCGGTCTGCAAACAGCCATGCCATGAATAGAAGGTTAATGAAAACTGATGGACTTTGAAATATAGCACACATTGGACAAAAAAGATGTTGGTAGAAACCAATAGAAAATCTCGTGGGCACTGTTTATTTCAAAGTAGAACTTTAAAAAAGTGATTAAGAACTTCAAGATAATACAACAGGTAGTCATCTGTGGACATCCAGGACAAGACAAACCGAAAGGACAGCTCTTGCTTTGAAGCTTTGAGTAGAAACCAAATGCAGGCAATTAGTTGCAAATGAAGCAGGTAATATGCAGATGTCACAAGACCCGATCCATGTGAGATCGCAGCTACAGTACATCTTGCCAAATGTAATGCCCATCACTGTCCTTGAGCAATGGGCAATACAGTTTCTACCAAAGCTTCGCAGATATTGGAATACAGACATGTTGTCCTTAGTTATGCAGGGTTGCAGATTTTAAAAACGTATTTACTCATATTGTCTTGCACTATGCAGACAGGAATGTTGTTTCAACTCTCTGCAAACCGATAAACAATATGTTGGTCTGTCAACCATGGTGGTATGGTGGTCTGGAAAAGAATAGAAACTTCTGCCCAAAACATCAAAACATCCCTGTGTGTACTGAATATACTGTACTGTAGTCTCACTGGCAGTTTATAAAAAGGACAGTATTTATATAGCAGATGTGAACCCTGCTCAAACTGTCCATTCAAGAGAGTTTTGGCCTCAAAACCCTTGCATGACAAATCAACCGGACATGGACGATCTTGAGAATTTTGAAGATTCTTAAGATGATTAAACAATTTACTGAGCTTTCTTTACATTAACTCAAAGTTTTTTTGCATTCAATAACCTTTTCATTATTAACACCTTACAATATATTCACTATACACATATACAGTACATTGTACTTTACGTACACTATATGAATCTTCATACCTATCTGCTTTTCTTTCAAACAAAACTCCAGTAGATGAGGTATCTGACAGTCTAAATGAACAACCTAAATAAATGATGAAAGTTTCAATTCCTAAAATATTTTCACATAAATATATACATCGGTATTTGCCACAGAAAATAAAATTGCTAATTTAATGCCTGACCGCTTTTTCCTAGTGACCTGGTTTGAAAACTACCCAGAAAGTATTGCACAAACATTACGTGTATTTATTTTTAAGTGCACAGAAATCCAACCACAAGCAATTCATTATTAATGCCTAAATATTCCAACTTAACAGTTCTGATTATTTCACAAGAAAGAGGTCAAGGTAGTGAAAAAGGGACTGAATAAAATAAACCCTCAATCTCTCTCCAAACAGCATTTTCATCCTGCTGCATGTAAATTCATCAGAGGGATAGCCACAGAAAGCACACACAAGGTTAATCTGCTATGACTGTTAAAATTTCCATGATATGCCTGTTGAATAAAGAATTAAAGTGGAATGAACCATGCAGTTTATCCAAATTATTTTTTTGGAATTCCAGCATGAATTATGGACCTTTGTTACCATGCCAAATTTCCATAAACAAGAGCAAACTAGATTTTAGGGTTTATCTTTTAAAAAAAGCCTTAAAGACTTGTTTAATACTTTCTCGTATAAGATGTCCACAATACAAGTACATTTACAAAAATACAAGTTTTCCACCATCTTTGTCCCTCTGAATTGCTAAGAATCAAAAGACTGAACCATTCTAAAAGGTATACCTTTCCAAACCAACAGATTCTTAGCTTTTGCTTGAGGTGCATTTTTTTTTTTACTGTGAATTAAAATAGAGTTTCTGCTTATATAAGGAAGTGAGAAATTCATCACATTCTCATCCTTAAGCAAACTCACTGGCAAACATTGACAAGCCCTACTCATGGCCTGGCTCATATTAGACAAACGCTGACAGAAACTGCATTTGCCTTATGTACAAGGCTATTGATTAAAAAGTTATATATTGCACAATATGCTTAAGCAATGAATGATAAATGCAAAATCTAAAATCCCTTCAAAGTAAAAATGGGTTAAATGTGATAATTCATATAAAAATGGGGATCCATAGCATTGAATTATTCTTCAATCTGCATTTTATGCAATCATGTGAATCAGGATTAAATGAATCACTAAAGTACAGAAAAAGCAGTCAATGTATGAAGAGAGGGGGTATTGATTATTATCCATTTGATTAAATTATAAGTGTTTAATACTCATCAACAACATTAGAACTGAACCAATATCAAATCACCTCCTGTCTCTGTACAGTATATCTCTTTAATAGATTGAAATAGTAGAACATAAACATTGCTTGGGACAATTTTATAATCCAATTAATTTCTTATTTTATCAGAGGCCTTTCTTAACTCATACAAGAATTAAGGTAAAGTACCATAAGATATACTGTAAGGCAATAGTATAAGGGTAAAAATCCTTCACCCCATTACCTTGAAGGACTTTTGTTGAGTCTATGAAAATGATTTTTTTCTGAAGACATTTTTTAAAAGGCAAAAATGTAACCACCTAATTAAGTGGCATATGATTGGCTGGTTCATGGAGTCTGTGACAGTTATGACAAATATGTATATTGGCACAGCCTTAACCTCACATGACAGTTTGCAACATGAACTTGGTATGTCTAGTGAAATGCATAATACTATGATACATGGTTTCACCTTGTCTAAGGCTTTTCCATCTAATTGTGTTTTATATGTCTGAACATATGCCACTCTAAAACATACTAAGTGCAAAATGTCAGAAGAAACATTGAGTTTCCCAAAATGGACACCATTTTATAAATATGTAATGAATTGTAATTGTTTCAGAAAAAGACATTAGTGTGATGTGTTTTAATTTTTTATACATAATGGAAAGACAAAGAAATTCATACACAAACACAAAAATATTTCAAAAATTGACACGGACACTGTTTTTGCATTCATTGTATTGGACTGTTTATAAGGGGAAAAATCCAGAAATAATGTCCAATAAGTAGATTACATTTCTTTAACGATGCTCTTTTTCATTGTTAAGAAGAAGTAATTAGTATTTGGCAGGTTACAAATTAAAATACAAATGAAGGTAATGACAGTGTACTGTATGTAATACCAGTAAGCCTTAGAATAAAATGCTTCAGTAAATAAATTCCTCTTCAGGGCTGGCATCCAGATGTTTACTTGAAATAACCACTTTTTGCATACAATTTCGATATAAATCGATTGCATGTCAAAAGAAAAAATATTAATCATTCCATAACTGAAGCTATGATGCAATGGCAAAATATCACTCAATTGCAATTATAAATCTATTAAAATATAAGACAAATTTTGCACATAAAAAATAAAATTGGCAGAATGCACAACAATGGTTCAATTCTAATTTTTCTCCATTAATTCAATCGAGAAAAAAAATGTTTTTATTTAACAAAGCATTGTGTGGTGTTACAGTACCTGTACATAATATAAGGCAACAAATATAGAAATCATAGTATTTTGAAAGCACTGTTTGTGCATATGATAAGCAATGTACTGCAAAGTGGCTCTGCATACACAATTGCTTTCACTTTGCTATACATAAGTACACAACTTACTGAATAAGTCATATGTCAGCAATGAAATCCTGGGTCAGTGCTTTTAGATATGTCAAGAAGGAGAATGGGACTGTAGCAAAGAATGAAGTATTTCTTCAGCCACCACACAGAGCTGCCACCTTCCAGTCAGGTTTGCGGCAACCATCTTTAAATGCTTCAGCTGCTCCGTGTGGCCATGACAAGATTTGCAATTCTTTCCGTTTATTTACACACCATCACCCCAGCTACACATCACATCAGAGTGGCATGGTCGTAGCTGACCTCAGGGTAGGCCCTGTCTCCATCGATACAAGTTTATCCTGCTTTGGGACTGAATTACAGTCATGCGGTACACAACGTCTGCACACTCCTTCGTGGGACAGGGTGAAACTAGCAAAAAACCCTTATTGGTGCTGGTTGTACGGCTTTGCACTGACAGCTTTTCAGGGTTTTTTTCAAAGCCTCAGCATTCACATTCTAAACAATAAACAGACTTTAGAAACCTATCAATATACAGTATTATAAAATATAGTACATGTATTTGCTATCATGATTTGCTATCAAACCAAAGTTGTAAAAAAGGAATAAAATGACACAAAATTAAAACATCAGAATATAGATGAGGCTGCAGCATGGCATGAAGTATCTGAACTTTTAAAATGTATTAAGCTGAGACTTACATGATCCTATCTTATTCTCTTCTACAAATCTTATCATTAACAAAAAGATACTATTATTTTCAGATTTATTTTTTCTCCGCATTCCGCAGATGCATATACCACAATGGACATTAAAATTACAGTATTTAAAGGGGGAAATGGTTACTGCTCAATACTAATTCATTCTGTCACTTACAGCATAGTGGGACTTCCAGCGTAAGGTAGTCTGTCACAGCTGAGCCTAAATTTCATGTAACTCCTAAAGCAATTGTATTACCAAACTAAAAAGCCCATAAAAGTGTAATTTAAATACCAAACCACAGTTTAAGTAATAGCCTATAAAGTGATATTTAAGTGGAGTTATAAGCACACTTCTAATGGCTCTGGCTACCTTTTACTGGTAGACGCTTTTCCCTTTGAGTAGTGATTATGAGTCCTAGGTGAAGAGGTCTTGTGTGCAGGTCTGCCTGTAAGCCTTACTTCCAGCTGCCAATCTTTACTTTACAGAGAAGCAAAAGCCACACAGCACCTTGTTCTTACTGCTGTACGCTGTCATCCCCAGAGTGTGATAACTGTAACATAATTTCCACAAAACACCTTTTCTCTTCTGCTTCCAAAACCTTAAACCCCGCGCATTGTGCATGAATTTCCCCCCCCCCAGCAGGAAAAAAAAAATCAACTTCCCAGAAGCCATTAGAGGCATCTACCATATTATTTTTAAACCTTGCCTTAGCAAATAACCACTATAATGGGATTCAAAGCTTTTTGCAGTTACAAAGATTTACACATTTATTTATTTATTTAGGTCCATAAAAGTCAGGAAGAATGAATTGCTACAGTTTCTGAATCTACCATTTGCCTTTGTAATAACTTTCCTTTAAACTCGACACTCACAGATGAAGCATGCGATGCCGGTTCAGAAGGCTTTGTATAATAAAACGAGGACATGGTCATTTTTGGGATTTTTACATTACAGAGGAACACTCATGCATGGTGCTTTTTAAATTCTTATTATATGTGAGGTCAGAGGTTGAAAGTCAGAAACTACTGTTAATTTCACAGGGTTAGGGAAAGGGAAATTCAGAGGGAATACAGATCACTTAGCACAGGAAAGCAGCTTCCCTGAAGTTTGGTTTTACATTTGTTAACCATATCCTTCAGCTGGTCTCAATGAACCATTGAGACCAGAGTGACACTGTGGTCTCTGTTATAATGGTCTGACATGGAGCACAGAAACAGTGATTCGGTCTCACTAGTGCATGTGCCTGTGCCCTGCCTTGCTGATGAACCACTGAAGCACTGAGTCTCTACCAGACTGAACGTGCATTGAGCACTGAGGCAAATTGCCACTCTAGATCTGATGTCAAAATTACATGTTCTGAACAGATATGTCTTTTTTTAGCTTTACTTGAATTATTCAATAAATGGTAAGACTGTAACCAACATCTAATTCAACAATGTTACTAATAACGTTTTTTTTCTCATTTCTAGTTGTAAAATGTGCTGAAATGTGTAATATGAAAATTTACAGATATAGTATTATGTATGTATAAGTATTATGAACAAATCATCAAAAAACATTTTTTTACCTTATATTATTCTTATGCGAATTTTGGTAGTTATATATGACTGTGTACATGTGTGTCCACGCAATTATGTTAATGCTGCAAAATTTTAAATGAAGCCATTCATCAAATAGTAAAAAATAGACCTATAAATTCATGATTATTTTCCAGCTTCAGCTATTCTACCAAACATTTACAGGCTACAACTACACCACGGAATTAGACAAAACACTGTAAAAAATTGTGACATGTTTTGGATAAAATAAAGCATGAATTACAAACAGCTACAGTACGTACTCGTTGTTATTTGTATTTAGAAATTTTTAAATTTAAAAACAAAGGCATAGCAGATACAACTTTATGTTTACTAGCATCATTAAATGAACCATATCTTACAAAACCACTCATTTGTCTCAACTAGAAGAAAAAAATAAATATGTATCATTCACAATCCTATAATCGGGGAGTCCTGAGCTTTTAATTTGATTAAAGCATGTGAAAATAGAGGGTAGACAATCTCTATGAGGATTACATCACAAACTCTGTATCCTAATTGGTGTTATAAATTTACATATGGATTCCAGTTTGATGTTTAACCAACCTTTAATCCACCTACCTCTGATGTCTGCTGTTTAAATTCCACTCTGAGTCATGTGACCTACTCTACTAATGCAAATGTGACAAATGCTGTTTGGAATCTCTGATAAAAATGCAATGTAATTAGCCTTTAACTGGCTAGGTTGGTAAGCGTTTTAGTCACGGGTCTTACAATAAAATGTATTTACCTACATCTGTAAATCTAAACCTAGGTTCTTTGTGTTCTTGGAACGGGTAAAATACTCACTATGCCAAATCACAAAGACACAGTATAAAGTGTACCTCTTACAAGTTTAGAGCAGTAGATTTGGCACCTGTTCAAAGGTTGAATACTGCCTCCCAGGATGAAGCAATAATGCTTTACCTCTACTCTAATTTCATAATACAGAATGAAAGAAAATGTAATTCTATTACACTCAGATTAATTAAATGTTAACAGTTTAAAAATAATAATGATGTGTATCTTGAATTTCTTATTCTTTAATTGCAGAAGGATAACCTACGGTGTTGAATGTCACACCAACTGCAAGCTTTAAATGATATCCTTTATGCTACCTCTTTATGTTTTAGTATATGTCAGTTTGGCCTTCCACAATTCAAAAAAGAATCCCCAAACTTCTCGTGACAGTATCAATTTCACGTCTCTGGTGAGTGTTTCTGGAATGGCAAGGAAATACTGTACACTGCCATTTCATTGGCTAGATCTTAACTGCTACAAGTGCCTAAAAAAAGAAAATTAGTCTAGCAAGTTCCCATAACTAGCTTTCAAAGTCAGCTGGACCCCTAGAACAGTGCATTAAAGTTGGAATGAAGAATTACACAGTGAATGCCGAAGTTCCCAATTTATTTTTTCAGGTTATTTATTTTATATGCATGCACAAAAAGCGTTAACTTAAGACTCATGTTTGTTTTATTTCTTCTCCCCCCTCTGCCCAAAATGGGATTTTTTATACTAGTTCAATAAATTGATATTTATTAACAAAACCTAAAAGTATTAAGCATATTGTTTTCTTATTAAATTGCAACCATTTCATAAGAATAATAAGACATGTTGGGGTGCATGTTACGGAGTTCTAGTGCACAGCTAGGGGGCATAACACATTCGGATTACAGCCTTGTGCCTCACTGTGTTCCCTTGATGTGTGTTGCAAGCTGAATAACACATGCTTCACTGTCTCTTATATAGTGAGGTTAGCTACATATACAGTATGTCACTGTTGCAGGTATGCGGTATCAACAAAAATTACAGTATAAAAACCTTTACATTTTTAACTTTTCTTTTGTCCTAAGTAAAATTTGTGTCTACTGATTTTTCTGAACCATGGGTTACCTCAGTGTTTGTTTTTCAGAGCTTTTTTTTTTCATTGTAATAGGCTGAACCAAATAATTTCCAATTTTTACAGGCTCTGTTTCACTCTTTCCACAATGAATAAATTGTGACTTATTTCCTTGAAATTCTCAGATGACACAGATCTTTCTTTTGCATAAAAGCATGAAAAATGTGTCTAATATCTTCAGTATTCATCTGCTAAGTGGACATTTGCATTGGGTTAGAACGGAAAAAGAGCCACAACCCTCCTGCGGTGACAGCTGTACAAAGGGATGACATCTGACAGCTGTGACAGTGCTGAAGGGGAACTCAGACGACTCACTGCGCCCATGATCCAATTACAGCACACATCCCCCTGACAGACCCAGCAGCTTGACTCCAGCAATTCGAAGGACAGTATTGATCTTTTGTCAGAGACCAGTTGCCTGCTTACAATTGTGTGCCACTGAACTTTGAAAACCCAAAGTACCCTCTTAAATGATTGGTACAATCAGGTTATGGCACTCAGGTAAAAAGGAGGTCAACTAGCAACTGCTAAATACTCGCTGGCTGAAAATGCATCAGAAGAATATGACAATCTGCCTGTCCGAAATGCAGTAGCCTAGTGGATTCAATAAACTGTTACCTCTGCTAATAGGCTGGTAGGAATCATTCTATCTGTTCATGGTAAGATGGTTGATGCAAGATGATGAAAAGGCCATTGCAATTAGTGTGCGCTGGTTAGTTTTGTTCGGTGACAGCAGAATGTTTGATATAATGGCAGCTGCCAATAACTTCAACTTACAGGGAACAGACAATTAGACTGAGTTTGCTACTACTGCTAGTCCCTGAACTATAGATCTATGCACTGGTTTGAACAATAAGCTCTATTAGGTCAATAGGTAATGATACTTTGTAAAAAAGCAGTCCAGACCAGAGGTTAATCACTCCACATGCACAAGCAACATACAGTATTGTATACAGAAAAGGTTTTAATATTCTTTTGACACACTTATAATAGTGTAGTACTGACAGAAAATGGAGTAAGAAAAGTGGGCATCTTTTGCAGTAATTAACCATATGGTATTCCAGATGCATTATTATAAATTGCACCAAAAATAATTTGTCTTCGATGATACTTTTTGGTACTGTATTTCTCAGTTAGCAGGAGCCCCAGAGTAGTGTTTTAAGGTTGAAACTATGAACAAGTGTAAGGCAAATGCCAATGCAGTTTTAAAACATTGTGATCACTCACAAATAATAATAAAAATATCTAGAAGAATGAGAAATGTCTATGAAAGGCCACTATGGGTTGTATTTACTGTATGAAAAAGACAAAAGAACTAGTCATCTGACTATGGTTTACACTCAGAGCTACAGTGTATGTTTGCTTATGATCTATGCATCAGAATCAGGTTACATTCAATTTTAAACATTTTTATATCAAGCAAAGCCTACCAGTATAGGTCATAGAATGGTGTATCTGACTCACATACTGTATGTAACTTTAATGTAAGACCAGACAACAGATGATGATCTAAGAAGTACTTAGATCCCTTATAGCTAAGAGCAGTGTAGGCTCTTACACTACGGTTATAAAAACAAATACAGGGACAGATTTATTCGATCTTTGTGATATAGTACTGTATGTATTTAATTAAAAAAAATATATGAATACAATTAAAAATCAGTAAAACTGATGTGTAAGACCTAAGCCTAACCCTAACCCTGGATGCAACATGATATTGATAGAAGGAGAATGAGGTACACATTTTAAAATATTTGAGCAGAAAAATTATGAATCTATACTTCTATACTATTTTTTTAACCTTGTGTAGTTTACAATGTCCTTTTTGAATTAACTGAATTAAAAAAATCTCATTTTTTCCAACCTACAGTATCTGAAAACCTATAGCCATCCTATGGATAACAGAATATGGAATATAATATAATTTATTTGTATATACATAATATTTATTTCATTTTTGAAGTATCACATTATGTATGCTTAAACTCCAATTTGTAGTCAGTACGAACGATAGATAACCAGTAGAGAAGGATATTACTATGGAAGTATTTTGCAGTCCAGTGTAAAAAAAATCAAGATACTATCATGTAATTATGTGATAAAGATCGCGTAACATTGTGAGAATTTTTATATTTATGTGATAATATTGAAGTAATTATGTGGTACTTACTTATACAAACAACTGTTTTTGGTTGATCTTTTTAGAATTTGTTGATTAATGTCAGGCATGGCAGAATCAAAAAGCAGGAGACAGGCTTTTTTTTGATAAGACAACAATATTTAATAAGATAAGAATAAAATCCATGTAATTTAACCCAGTAAGTTACCAGGCAGGCTAAATGAAATAGTAACAAGCCATACAGTGCATTTTGATGAATCTTCAGTTCTGACAATTTATATATGTAGACCAATATATAAATATACACAACCCACATCGAACATTTAAATATTTTTGAAAAGTAATATCTGACAATGAAAATAATACATAAAAAACACCATTACGTGTTTCATAAATTAAGCAAAACCTGTTCAACATCTTTCATGTTTCAGCATCATAAGTTTCTTTTTTATTTTAACTAAATATACTGTAAGGCAACTTCACTACAATTTATTAACAGTTTCTGTTTTCTATGTAGGTCACAATTCTTTGTTTGTTACTCATCACTTACACTTCCTTCACATTAAAACAATATTGAGAATATGGACTAACACTATGTAAGATATGGATGTTTTTAATCAGTATCAGTGTTGTCTGGTTGTTTGAAGAATTCTGTATTGATTCATGAATGAGGTTTAGATTATTTTTATGACTATTTGTTTCATTCCACAACTATAATATAACACATTTTTATACCATGTAATAACATTTAAACCAACACAAAACTCTTCAAATTGAATGTATTATACCAAGATCATTATAGAACTTACAGAACTTATATGTACTGTATGAACAGGAGGTAATGCATTTCTATAGTTATGAAGAGAAACCTGCAATGTTTCGTCAGTATTCTCAAAATAATATTTTAAGGGACTGACCCAACAGTAAGAGATAAAAGCAAATACAGTTCTATCCTAAACAACTGGATAATCTTTGGGACTGCAGATTACAGAACAAAAAAAAAACAACAACTCTAAGAGCAGATAAATTGTTTTGTTTATTACAGTGCAGTCTCTTATTAACTGAGTTATTACTTAATATTCTTATTTACAGTAAAAGTTACTGAGTAACTTTCAATACTGTACATAATACAATTAATTTTGAATGGGTGTTCACATACTGTATAACACTTGATAGGACATGGTTTTCAAAAACATGATTTTGAATATCTGTATTAAAAATGGTGGGTGTTCAGAAGACACTGCATTTTGTCTAGTAATTCAGTATGGTTTTAAAATTGCTGAAGGCCAGTGTTGGCAGTAGTTGTAACAACACTTAAAATGAATTTCATTTTAACCTGAACAAATTTGTTAAAAACTAAGCTGTAATGTGCACTGTTACTTTTTCTACCTAATCATAAAAATTCTCAGCTGAGCTGTTCTTCCTGCTAAATATTTACAGTGAAATTAAATGCTAAATATGAATTTATCAAGGTATTCTAAACAATTCAAAGTACTGTAAATATATTTTTTTCTTAGTTTTAAATTTAGAATAGTAGAAGAGCAAGGATTAGAAGTAAAACAAAGTGATAAAACCAATAATAAAAACACAAACATTTGATAAAACAATCATTTCCTATCAAATTCACAAAGCTTTGTTGGCATTTGAAACAAGCTTCACAACAACATGCTATTGTTATATTACAAATATTGGCTTTGAGCATTCATGTGAAATAAAATACATGCACATTCATACATACAGTACATGCACATTCTGTAAATGAAAAAAATATACTTATTTTCAATATAAAGATGTCCTTTAGGAAAGTGTCAGTGAGGGACTGAAGATGGTAAGGAATTGCCAGTTTCTATTTAGTCTATCACATTTGACAACAAACTGTTGTACATTTGTGTGATCAATTCCATTCCAACTTAAGTATCCAGAACACCATGAAATTGGGCACTATCTGGAAATGAAGCTCATAGTCACTTTCATGGTACATGCAGTGTGTTTCAGCAGACTGGCTGGAAAATGCTGGGATCATCCATGCATTAATTTGTGAGAAAAAAAGGAAAAAAGGATGGTTTAGAGATGATTTCGATTTGAGGTCTGGCAGCTAGTTTATATGCTCCTTAGAGTTTTCCAATGCACTGTTCCATTAACAAATCTTTAAGAAAAAAACCCACGTTCTCTTCTAAAATACACAAATTCTAATCAATTAAACATGGAAAAATGGGTCAGTAGATGTTAATATTCTCTACTTAATAAGTAGCCCAGCAACAGGTTTAAGCTAAAAAGTGAAATGTATATTGGAATGTTTTTGTTATTCTTATGTTTATATGCTGCTTGGACCATGAATTATGAAAGTAAATTTTTAATAAATTGAAGGCCACAAGAGTGCATTTTCAGATATTTGAATACTTTTACCTGTATATAAGAGTATTTCTAAAGATCAAGGAATGTTGAGGTTATTGATCACCAAGCAAAGGGGTTTTCCCACTCACAGGAGAGAAAACTAAGAGCATACCATGCTCATATGTCCAACATGAAGGAAAATACAATGTCATCAATCCAACACCTACAGGTAAAATGCGGGTTTTAGGGATGAATGACACTCTAGCTCCCTTACACTGAAATCCATGGGCAAACATTCTGTACCTAAAGAGCATGGAGATCACTGATATATTTTACAGAGGCAATAGCCAGTAAATGCATGACCTTCATAAAAAGAAAACAGAGTTCGGGTATGTACAGAATGTCAAATGGAACTTGAGTGAGTGCATTGAGTACACTATCATGTCAGCATGCCAGGAAGATGAGTGTCTTCAGAGGACAAAGACTACTTGTGCTCTTAAGAAACTGTGAGAACAGAAATGCCTCAAATAAGGTTCTTTATCCCTCTGGATAGTAAGAATAGTAGTGAACAAAACGTCTAGAGTTCCGTTACTGTTTGTTTCCATTTAGGGGCCAAGGCTATACTGGCCACAGGGGTATTTGGGTACAAAACTGTGTTTCGGGCCTTTGATAACAGATCCACTCAGAGCAGAAGTTTCAGCCTCATGAGCCAGTGCACAACTAGCTATCACCTCCATTTCCCTGCCTTCTTTAGGTAAAAAAGGGCTACCAAGGAAGGAAGTGCATTATTTTCTGTTGGTCACAATATTTATCAATGTATCATTCTTTATCAATAACAAAGGTGGGTAGTGATTGGAATCTCATAGTATGCCATAGTACATCTGCCCTCTCAAACCGAGCCCAAATGAGGTCCACCACCTGACTGTGGAAATGCCAAGTTAGTAGATGTCATTTGGACAGAGGAATGGCAGATTCAAGGCACAATGCTCTGTACTTTGAGTTTAAGGCCCTTTTCAAGCCTTTTTGATGATTACCTCATAATTTCTAATGTACCAGAAGAAAGAGCGGGAGAGCTAGAAACACAGCTTTCAACTCCAGCCTTATGCCCTTAATATTATCCTTTCCTTCTTTGAATCCTTATGGTAAAAAAAGTAATCTGGAATACAATAATAACATTCAGGATGCTGACAATATGAAGTGCACAGAGTACAGTATGACCCTCCCCCTTGGCTTCTCATTTTTAGTTTTGTTTACTTTTTTAATGTGGGTTTTTTAATAATCCATGTAATGAAAAGTACATTTGGAATATGCTAGAGTGCTCAGCAGGATTTAAAAATTAGACCCCCTTCCTCTTTTTTTGTGATAAACCATGATCTGGCGTACATTAGACAGAAGCCAGTAGACTGCCTGGTATGGGAAGCATATTATCCTCTATTTTTTAGTACTCCAGTTAATATGAAGGAGCAATCTGGAGTGCACTAGATTGCAGAACGGTGGACTATCAAATACAGTACACATTGCACAAAATAATAGGAGACCTAAGACACTGAAGTGCAAAGGTCTCTTTTACCCTATTCCACTGGAAGGGACAGTAATTAGCAATCAGAGTACATAAAGGGGGTGCTGAAAAGCACAAATGTCTATAGGAATCATCGGGTTGTACTAAAGCATGCTATACACTTTATAGAAAGAGGTGCACAGAGGCACTGATCTATGCAGGCAGGAGTTCGGTGCACAGAGGGATGAGGGGTGCCTGTGAGCACAGATTGGTACTGTATAATGAAAGTGCATGGAAGCCTGGACAGGAATTCAGAGGCAAGGAGATACTGAGAGGCAAGGAGAGGTTTCACAAAGCCATGGAGTGCTTAGAAGAGGGTGCAGGAGTACAAGAAGATACATTGAAGCACCAAGGTGCACAGAGACATGGAGCATGAAAGAACAATCACATAGAACCAACAAACACAGAGACAGGTACTAAAAGCAAATAGAAGTCTGTGGTGAGGACAACATTACTAACCAGCACACTGGAGACCATAGTTTGTTCTCTTACCTGTTTCTACCTTTAGACCTGGAAGAAAGAAGTACTAACTGTGGTTGAAATTTTGTGCTTGATTTTAAAGATATATCTGCATATTAAAGAAATAAGTAATAGGTTTATTCCATGCTGAAAAAAAGAAGAAAGAGAACACAACGTTTCGGCCGTGGAGCCTTCCCTTACTTGGCATACCTTGTCCTGTTGTCTTTATGAACTCATATCTATATTAAAAAGGGGATTCACACTTCACATAAAATTGAGTTTCCTTTGAAATATGGCTTTCCAGTCACTATTTGTTCCTTTCTGGAAATATCAAACTGACTGTTTGGCCCTGGTATGCCATTATTAGTTTTCTGTATTTCTCATTTTCTTATACTTTCCAGTCAAATATATTCTTACACTTTTATCTTTTAGTTAAACTAAACAGACTAAACAGACTTGTGTCTGATTTAATACAATTTATTAAACTACAATTTAAAAATTGCCTACAGTATATCTCTTAAATCAATTAATATACTGCAGAGCTTTATCTGAGCAAAAGCAAAAACAACACCCAATCAGAAGCACAAAATATTAAAAATGAAGGAAATTATAATTTCTTAAAAAATGAAGAACTATTATATTTTTAACTTTTAAGAAACCAGCAATACTAAAGCCAGGTCATACAAGCTGCTTGGATAAATATTTATAGAATCAGTAAATGACTATTAAGATTCATGTAAAAAAATCAGTAACACAGCTAATCATTTAAGTAGCATGCAAATGTCTATCACTCAGACAGTACAGTCAGAACCATTTTCACAACTGTCTTTCCCCTGAAGGGGAAAACAAGGGTCATTGACAGGTCAGGCAATCCAATTGGCTAGACAATTACTGTAGCCCACCATTATGTAGGTCCATTGAAGATAGGGCTGCATATACAGTATATACTGTACTGTACACAGTATCCTAACTTTGATTCCATTCATTGCATAAGGTTTTCTTAAAGTGAGGTAGTATCAACACAACATAGAATGTATTTTCAACAACTGTTTGGAATGCTTGCCACACAGGTTTATATGAATGTGGGATCCTTGGGTTATAAAGACACCAACGGTCATGAAGTTTAGTCAGTCCTAAATGTTACTGTATACATAAATACACAGCTTAATGACTTTTTGACCATTTATATTTTCAGGGCCCAGAATGTTTAATTTTCATCATGAACATCCATCCTTGTACACCGTCATTTACTCGCAAATTACAATCTTACAGTCCTCAAGCACACACTAAACAAATGCACAGTGCTTGGTCCACCATCCCATACTCTTGTATGCCTTGCAGAATTGGTCCTCACACTGAACACCTTCTCTTTCAATAACCTCTTTTACCAGCGTGTCAGTGCAGTTGCCATGGGCACCAGGATGGGACCCAGCTTTGCAAATATAATTATTGGCTGGGTGGAAGAATGCTTTTTTGCTTCCTATACTGGCTTTGTCCCTGACTTCTACAAGCGATACATTGATGTGCCAGTGTTGCCACATGCTTTAACGACCAACTAATGAACTTTCTGCACTACACCAACTTTCACACATCCTGAAGTTCACAGTTAACATATCTTCCACCACTCTTCCATTTCCAGGCATAAACCTATCCATTACCTCTGGAAAACTATACAGAAAATGCCCAACTATTTCTATCAGTGAGACATGAAGAGGACTGGCAAACCGTTTCAGAGAACATCAGGTCTTTCCAATCCAATAGTTTTCCATTTCACCTCTAATGGCCAGGATCTTTCTGAATTCTCCATCTGGATCCTCTCACAGGGGTTTTGGGACTCCTACTGCAGAAAGACATCTGAATCCAAAATTATTTGTAATCGTGGATTAAACCTTCCCTTTCCTCTCAAAGACAGACTCATCTCCATTTAGATCCTCTCCATTTATTTGCAGATTTTCGGCTTTCCATACCTCTCCTTTAGTTTGGACAGTAATTCACACCTCTAACTCCCATTCTCTGCTGTTCCCTGTTCTTCTGTTTTGCCTTATTTCTTTGCAACTTTCCCTCTGTCCCTCATACCTGAAGAACACTCCATAGCCAAAACATTGTGTTTGTTTTCTTGACCTTTTAGCATGGAATGAACCCTTACCCGTACCTTAGCAGCCTACACTTGCTGACGCAGATCCCAACTCAATCCTAAAAACTGCCCCTTTAAGTTAGTTATACAAGCATTGTTCTCTCTGAGAAATAATAATAATAATAATAATAATAATAAACTTTATTTTATATAGCGCCTTTAAAGGTGGCTTCTCAAAGCGCTTTACAGGATGACAATAACAATAAATAAGAAGACTACAACAATAAATAAGAAAATTTCACAAGACAGGACACAATTATAATTACAACAATACAACAATAACAATAGAGGAGACCGTGGAAGATGGTATTAAGAAGAGCAGAGGGGTGAAGAATGGAAGCAGTTAAGTAAAGGCTTTTCTGAAAAGGAGGGTTTTGAGTCTGGATTTGAAGGAGTTTAGAGAAGGTGACTCTCTAATATCCTTGGGCAAGGAGTTCCAGAGCTTGGGGGCATAGCAGGAGAAGGCCCTGTCGCCCATACAATGTAGACGGGCTTGGGGGACAGTAAGGAGGGCAGAATTTGAAGAGCGGAGGTTGCGAGGTGGGGAGTGGGGAGAAACCAGTATAATAATCCCCCTCTATAATTTCACAGCTTGAAACTTAACATAAA
The DNA here is from genome assembly GCF_040954835.1 of Lepisosteus oculatus. Taxonomy (NCBI): domain Eukaryota; kingdom Metazoa; phylum Chordata; class Actinopteri; order Semionotiformes; family Lepisosteidae; genus Lepisosteus; species Lepisosteus oculatus. Next base: position 12,249,402 of record NC_090707.1, read on the forward strand.
AGTGAGAGGCTACACTTTAAGTGAAACATATGATTTATTCTTTGAGGGTGCTAAGCAAGACTCTTGACAAGTGATTAAACACTACATTAAATAATCAATAAATCACTTAAGGTTCAGACAGAAAATGTAGGAAAGCAAAACAGAGAAAGGTTTCGTTTTAGACATACAAAAAGGAAATAACATTTTAGAAATCTATTTAATAACATTTTTGTCAGTGCTCATAATATACAGTACATACATTTAAAATCTGTAAGGGCCAGACAAAACAGAGTTCTTCAAACTTCTTGTCTGCCAAATTTCATTGTGCTGGGTTTTATTACTAGATTTCTGCCAGGGTACCTTTTTAAATAAAATAATCATTCATGTAATTAATTTAGGAAAACTTGTGAACAAAATAACCTAGATATATCCCCCAGGCATGAAGTTACCCCACTGTGAGAAGTGAATTAAGTTATTCCTGGATGCAGTAAAATTGAAGTGGATGCACTGCTACTTCAGTGCATAAATCAACGTTTCCAAGAGCAGCTTTAAAGGAGTTAAATGATAGAAAAGGTTTTATTTCGTTTGGATTGTTTTATCTTTCATAAACTAATTTCAGCTGCACATTATAAAATGCACTTCCTAAACATTACTTATCAATAACAAAATACATTGTAATTAATTTTGTTCATTGATGTACAGGTACATATATTTAACAGTATGTATCAGATTTATACAAGTTTAACAATGACAGCATTGTACAAAAGATGGTGGTTGCTCTTTTTGTGCATATAATTATTATTATAGCTGTTAATTGGTGAAATTATTTGTATCAGGAAATCAGAACCTTGGATGGCATATTTTCACATGAATAGCATAATAATGATAAAAAAACAAAATAAAAAGGTCCCTTTTACTGCTCTTTGTGTAATTGTAAAACTCTTTAAAAAGTGTTTTAATAAACAGCTTCCTTATAAGCAGCATAAAAATAAAACAAATGTTCAGAATTTCCTGAAATACCACGCATAACAGTAAAGGACTTGTGGAGATCCGTTTTAGTTACTAGCAATAGAATTCTGCACTTTTTTTTCAGAATTAAAAAACACATTTTAGCCGCTTATAGAGCATATCAACTTTGATTACATTTTAACTGATTTTGCAGTAATAGCATTGTTTAACTAAAGATTGCATTTGTCATACCTACTGCTGTTAAGCAGTGACTCCCTCAAGTAGGCCCAGAAGGGAAATCAAGGATTCTGTCTGATTAATGTACACAACAAATGTTCCTACTGTCAATGATGCTTGCTTTTATCAGCTTTTTAACAAAGGTTCAAACACAGTGCCCTGAACGATCTTGACAAGCTTGACAGAAATTCTTGTTCGAGCATCTGTCTTATTTAACAGTTAAATAAAGTATGATATTGTACCTCTACATATCACTTTAAGTTTAGAATTCATGAATTAATGAATTGTGTCAGGAAAACAGAACTAAGGAGAAATGTCATGTTGCTTAGATTCTAGTTGTAAGGCATTCACACAGCTAATTAAAAATTAAAGTCATACAATTATTTATGTTACATTTCAATGATATATAGTTGTGTCATAAAAAAGGGACATTTTTGTTTAAAATATTGTAAGAGCTATGCGTTGGTATGGTGCAAAAAATAAAAATATGTTACATTTTACTGATGTTTGGGGTTCTGAAAATAATATGTCCTGTTACATCTGGAAATAAATGAAACAAAAAATAGATATAGTGAAAGCGCTCGTTGTAGCGAGCCATACAATTTAAAAAAAATGTTCACATGGGCTATGAAGATTTTATCAAGGCATCGTTCTGTAAGTATTGAGATGTACATCTATTGCTTTTGGTAACAAAACAAATAACTACTATTAAATTGAAATCGATGCCTGATCCTGGCAAGTTAAGGACATTTTCACTGTGAAAACTAGTACGAAATACGAGAGGGATGAGCTCAATAACTGAGGGATCTGGATTCTGGGAGACTGAAGTGACAGAGGAGAGCTCAGACTGCTCCTTCTGATGACACTCTAACAAATTAGGTCTCGGGTGTTACAGACAGGCTGGGGAGAGAGGAAGCGATTGAGCAGCATATACTGTAATGGATGTCAGGGACAGAGCATTCATTGGCAAAGAAGAGATAATCATTATTAAGGTGATTGTATCTGGACTGGGAGTGGTATGTGAAGACAAGCAAGAAAAAGCAGGACAGACTCTATGTGCCCACAGAAATACTGTACAAGACAGCACTCTACACATAATAATATGTATGAAACACTGCATAATGGTGCACTGGAAGGAAATGTTTAATTGCTGTATTATTACTGAGTTTAAAATCCTGCAAATTGGCTTGATGTACAGTGTTCTATTTAAAAATGATGTTTTTCCACAGTAATTCTTCCCGTTTGTAAATCTTGAATTGAACTGTCTCAGAATACACAAGGGAAAAGGCAGGAACAAAAAAAAAATATTTCATGAAAACATCATTCTACAGTGCAGAGGTTTTGAAAAAAAAGTTTTATGCAGGATATAAGAGAATCAAAAAGTAAGAAAATGATATATTGTACAGTATGAAGACTCTGGACCTTTTACATCCATGAGACACTCTCACTTTTCCAGTGGAAACAAACATAAATCAGTTTTCTAGAGACAATGCATTAAAACACAGAACACAAAGATGGTCACTCAGCTTAAACTAATGTGACAGGAGGCAAAAAATTTACTTACCATTGCAATTTCATTTTCATTAACTACTGAACCGGTAAAAAATGTAGTGTCTGAATGCCATTTTTAAATTAAAATAAACTGTAAACATTTGAATAAAATCACAGCAGGGATAATGTGGCTAGACAAATCTATGGAAATGTACCGGACAGTTTTATATTCTTTTACTACTATAGTTGACTTTAGACTTCTTATAGTTTGTGTACCAGAGACTTAACTGTAAAGATACCTGTACCAAATTGTATTTTATGATTAAGCAAAACTAGAGGTTTCAGTCAGATTGCTGACCATCACTCAAAAACGATTTTAAAAAGCTAATTAATAATTCATCTGGGATAAGAAAAAGATCTATATTTACAGCATCTTCTCAGCCACCATAAACTACCTGACAATTGTTCAGTAATGATGCCCAGTAAATTCTTTAAAATGGTAATTTGTCATTCTGTCACTTCATTTGTGACCTAAAATTCCTCACTTGAGGCATCATCAAATAAATTAATCACTTTCCAGGATCCATTTCTCTGTTCTGTGTGTTATTATGCCCCGGCTCTCTTGTGTTTCTCTTCATTTACATATATTTAATGGCTCAGTAGTGGTTCACTATGGCACATAACGCACACATCTCATTACAGGTGAAATATTCCAACTGCCACTATCATTGGGGAAGAAAATCACTCTCCCAGTTTAATTTTCCTGATGTAGCAAAACTATGATTCTTTGAAATGAAATGCTGATGCCACATGTAGGTCTTAATCAATAAGTATTATCACAGGATCCATCTCTAGGAGGCGAAGACTCTTGGATAGTTTTTCAAAATACAAAAACAATGAAAACATTATCACCAACAGAAAAAATGTTTTTTTACTGGTTAAAATAGTGTAATGGCATACAGTTGACTTCCTGTCAGTATAACAAGTGAAACAGCAGATCAGTGGGACTTCATATACAGTACTGGCCAGTGAAACTGCAAATCTGCTGGGTCAAAATAATGACTACAAATTTGATTTGCATGCATCACTATGTCTATATTTGCTGCACATGTATATTTCATATATGGATATGAAAGGAAAGAAAGGATAACAATACAAAAATGAAGAATTAACAGCATCTCTTATGAGAAATGCTTATTTTAAACTGAATGATTATTTGGTTTCTTTCTCTTTTTTTATTTCCTTCTTGCAGGCTTGCGATGTAATAAAAGACACCTCCTGTTCAGCCACAGTAGAAAAGTCGCTACTCTCTCACACTGTCTCACATAGTGGCAACCCCTACTAGTGTAATTATAATTAAGGTAATTACAAGATCCCTCTGGCCAGAAACATTTTAATGGTGCTTTTTTAATCAAATGGATTTGTCTTAAACCTCCATTCTCCTTTTATTCCACCTGAGTCATTATTTACAGGTTTTGGTAACATTGCCACCTTACCCTGAGGTGAAAGCTTTATCAACAGCCAGGTCTTAAGTATTAGCAAATCCACAGTTCTAATAATTACCTAAACCTAGTGCAAAATTTCCCAATTATCTTTACAGAACATAAAACACATTATATTTAGATTCTTAACACTGTGAGGAGTCCTAACACTTAGCAAATATGCGAATGTGCTAGAAGCATTAACACATAATACATCTGTGTGTTCACCAGAAGATTGACTAGTACAGCTGTTCTGTTAAAAACCTCACATTCAGTTTCAAGTAAAATTAGTGTAATTAAAAATTAACATACATTAATTGTTGGAACTGATGTAAACAGCTAATGCCCACTTAGCACTGTCACTAAATGCTTCAGCACATACTATTAAGGAAAGTCAAATACTGTTAGGGAAGAAAATATCACAAGCACATGCAGATTATGAACTTAAATAAGTGACAATAAATGAATGAGAAGATTTTAATTACCCAGCTTTATTGACATCCCAGCCTATGTGTCAAATACACATGACAACAGCAATGGTGCTTATACGAAATTATTTGCATACCGAATAAGGCAAAAAGAGCAGATATGAATTCTTAAAGCAATATGTAAGGTAATTTTTCACTGAAAACCGTAAAAAGGAGATAAATAATCATGATGTGAAAACTGAAATCAGGATGATTGAGTTAACATTGCTTTCAAGAGAATCTGGTAACATTTGTGGCAACTGAATCTTATTGCTTTCATTTTGTGATTTTAGTGACCAGAGTTCAGAGAACATTTTTTAAACATTTTTAAAGGGTCAGTTCTAGCTGTGACATGTATCAGCAGTGGAACACCATAAGGTACAGGGGAGTATTTCTTACTGATAAACAGAATTGACTTGGTTCTATACTGAACAGTACTTTTAAAACTATGGAAAAGTTCAAATATATAAAGCTACCCATTACTTGCTATACCCATTATATTAATTATTAAGCTTATATTATAACACCAACCATGGACTTGCCTTAACAATATTAAGATTCTATGCCATTGTTTTGCTTTATCAAGTTCTGGAACTCAGTTGTCTCAAGATTACATTTCTCAAAAATGTTCCACGCCTGAAGAGGAGGAACTGCAGTTGATAATGTCTGGCTCACAGGTGTCCTCGAGAAACATCAGTCTCAACAAGCTGACCCACCCATGAAACTCTCTTATTGTATTATTGTATGTAATATGCAAGAAGTGTGTGGTGCATCTCCCTGATAAAAAAAAGTATTAATTTATAGAATTGCTATTATTATTTGACTGAACAGCTGACAGGTGAAGGTTCTAAAGCTTATTGATCAGTTGATTGCCAGTATTTGTTAGGAAGTGATGTAAATACACGCTATGTTCAGAGAGCTAAATTATTTTTACATGGCTCTTTCTACATCATTATACATGCAGAACTTTTGCCTCATATTAATCTTTTGATTAGAAATACACATTTCAGTAATACATAGCAAACATGAAATTTCACTGTCCCAATACTTAGCTTTTCACTGTACAGTATATGGTGTAACTCTTGATGAATAGAATGTAGTTTAATTATATCTTATTTCTTGGTTTTCAAAGGGCCAACCATACTAGTAAGAGGGCAAACCAAACTACAATTTTAAGATAACCTCTTAACAATTTGTAAGATGATAATACTAAAAGAAGATGATATATTAACGAGAACAGTCACTATATACCAGTTTACAAATATTTGTTTATGAAAATAACCTAAAGGTTTCTATGAACCATTGAAACATTCATGTTATATCCCATTGGTCAGTGGTTTTCACCCCTGATTCTGTGGGATCCTCTGGGTTTTTTGTTTTTACCAGCCAAGTTATTAAACACATGCAGATTGATTTCAGGTTGTTTTATATATGAAGCACATTTTAAAACATTTTTAAAAGTTGAGTGGGATTGATAATTGGTGTTGACCCTGACCAATTTCTGAGTGTCTTCATTCAGGCATGTTAGCCAAAAAATAATCAATTGAACCTCTGAAGAAGAAAAAAACACTTGTAGTGGGAGTCTAGTGATACATGTGTATCCCTACCTTTGTCTGGTAATCCTAAATTGATCACTTATTAAGAGTTGTTTGGACACAAAATAAAGGAGCAAACACCTAATAAGCAGGTTGCAAATAAGGATTCCATAAAGGTCTCTATTCTGACATTTGTAAGAACCAAACTTGTGAGCAGCTTTAGTACATCTTATTTGATTGTTTCATAACCTCATCTGTGTCTCATTTCATTTCTGCAGCTTATGAGTGCAATGCCCAGGAATGAGAGGTGTATCAAGGGCTTTACTATTAAGGTTGATTAGTATGGTAAAATCTTCAATAAAAACTTGCAAACATCATTGTGGTTTTTTAGTACAACAGGAGATACAAACAATCCCAATTTATCTGCAGCCAGTTTACAACTCTTAAAACCAATGTAATCCTTAAGTTGAACTCTCCCTATTTATTAAGATAAAGCACTTATTAAAGTTTTGAAAAGGCCCTTCCCCAACCTAATAATCCTTAATAGAGCAAACATGTACCTATCTGTTGTCCCTACCTTTGAATGACAGAATTTATCATGCTACACTTAACGATAATTTAATTGAAATGTAATTACATTATGTGATATTTCTATATATGCAATGTTTTTATTCTTATGAATGTTTATCATTATTATTACACACTTACTTTGATTTTTATTTCATATTTGTTGAGTTGCAAACTTGTGATGTGCTTCTGGTCCCAAAACAATTTCATGGTTTTTGAATATAAATATTTATAAAGCTTTTGTTACAAAGACCATTCTATACTTCTTATTTTCTAGCAATGTAACAGAGCCTTAAATTAAAAAAAGAACTACAGAGCTTTGAGGTTTTTCACATTAATCTAGATTTAATATTCATTTCAAAATACATTTTCCTATTAATTAAAAGTAAACCATGTATTGTATGGTACATTATCCCTCTAACAGCCCCATGTGGAGATCATGAAGTGGAAAACTAATGGTGTAGACTTTAGCATTTAGTTTTAGCCAGAGTAATTTACATATCTGTGAGTGGATCCCAATGTATGTGCAAATAAGCAGAACTCCACCAAATCAATGCTTTTGCTTAGTTTACTATGGACTGAAGAAAGGCACTCTTTTTTTCCTTCAGTCAGATAATTTAATGAGATTCTGTACAGCTTCCATTACAGGGGGAAAGAGGAGTCAGATTATTAAGGGGAGGCATGTGGCAGTAAGAAAAATCTGTTTGTTTTTTTATTCCATCACCCCAAGAAACAAAGGTGACCCTGTATACTGTTCATTAAATTGTACCCCTTCTAATTCATCAAGGTAAACTATCACCAGTTGTGCTGAGCTATCAAAATGGAAAACTTGTTAGGTGCTCTGCCAAAGGACACAGCTTTGAATTCAGAAATAATCCTTATAACATTTTAACAATTTTCAGAATACAATAAAGAAAGTGTATACTTCATTGTAAGCAAAGTGCATGTACTATATATAAACCACAAACTGGAATACTTGTGCAATTCATCCAGAGTGATATTTGAATATGAAGTTAATGAAAATGTGTATGAAAAGATGAATGTTTCACATTTGTATTATTAATTTTAAAATGTATATTCTGAAATCAATAGAGAAAAATCTGTAAATGCCAGAGCTATTGTTTTTCTTTTCATAGCTTTCATGCACTAGTTTGGATTTTTCCCCATTAAAAATGTGGAACATAAACAGATACATGTTGTAACATTTCACACTAAGTAGCATTATGTGTGCTAATTCATTTGTATCCTGCTCAACAACTCACTCTTAAGGAGATAGTATTGAGCAGGCAGTACTTAAAGTGTCTAGAATGAGAGTCTATAAAAATATATTGATTTTCTCATCACAATGAAATTAAGGTAATTGAGTTTGCTGTACTGCATCTGAACAGTTTCAAGTGTGTGTGCCCAGTGTTAACATTTACACTGCCATGAAAGAGTTTACTGTCATCAAGGAATGGATGCCATACAGTACCTTAATTTTGTTGATTTTGTATATTTTTAATATTTTTCATGAACATTTTTCACATTTGAACATGCACTGTCCTGTCCTCTGTTATATAAATGTGAAAAAATACAGATGTCATCATTCTGGCTCTGCAATGGAAAGAAAAAGTTAAAAAATGTAAGAGGAACTAAAAATGCACCACTTCTGAATGATATCACTGTGGCACCATTCAGATCTTAGTCAACAGAGTCGATAATATTTGAACACTTAATGCCAATCTTATTTAACAAAGTTACATTAGCATAATGCTTTTGTCTAAACAAAACATTCTGGGCACACTATTCTGGTTAAACCAAGAACTGTAAGCTGAAGTGCAGCAAAACCACACAATGGATAAAATGGCTCAGAATGAATGGAAGTGTATTCCATTTGACAGTTATGAATCTGATATGCAATTACCTCACAGAATCCTAATTCCATTGAAAAAAATAAATGTTTAAAACTAGCATGCCCTGCATGCAGAAATTAATTTTTCCAGGGTTTAGTATCAGATAGGCAGTGTGTATACATTTCCCATATTACATACAGAAGGCGGGTTTAGGATAATACATGATAATTTTTCTGAGCCTTTATTTTCATGGATGCCCATGCAAACCAGTTGTTCAGTACCTCATAGCTGGAAATTTTGTAAGGGCACTGACCAAGAATCTCTTTGTAAAATGCTGATCAATGCGATTTCAATTTCCTTGTGCTGTTCAATTTTCTTCTGTATGTGTCTGCGCATTGCGAAGTACTATTTAAATGTTCTGTGCAGCACAAGCAGTGAAGTAATCACATTAACTAACGCATTTGAGCTGTACAATCTAAGTTGATTTACGATATATACATTTTTACATCCAGTCATTCATGCAAGCGATGTGATTTAAAATGCCTACTAGAAACAAATCAAATCAGTTTTCTTAATTCTATATCACACTTTTCCATCATGACTGACTTAGATAAAGACAGTTTGCAAATAAGGTAAGTCTCAGTTTTGTGAGCTCCAAGAATTTATCATCAGATGATCTCTATAAAAATCCTGTCAACCAGTAAAACAATCAACCAGCATTTTAATTAAATTGCATTGTTGCAATTGTGAGGAACAAAGAGCGATCAAAGAAGCCTTGAAATTCTGCTTTACAAAAGGAGGTCTTCTCAGAAATAAACTAGAAAAGCTGTACAAATGGGGAGTGTATTTCCTGATAAATTAACTTAGGTAGCATGCACATTAAGGCCCATATTCATAAAAGACGGCCATAATTTCTGCCTGTTTAGAAAATTACTGGCCCACATTTAACATGTAATTCATAAAACTACAGACTGAGTATTTTACTGTATTTTACAGTAATAATTTTAGATGAGGTTTGCCATCATAGATTTTTCCCAAGAGATTTATCTAACGAATTGTCTGTGACATGCAAATGAGCTTTGTTCCCCCCTGAAGATGTCAGTAGCATGAACCGTCTGGGCTCACATTATAGCTCTAGCACTGTGGTGTTCATACAGTATGCGTAGGTGCAAGAGAAAGCTAGATTTCATATTTTATAGGTATAAGTGGACATGACCCTGAACTTTGGAATAATACCAAAATAATTAATAATTAATTATAATAATAACTGGAAACTGTCACATGGCACAAATGCACATTCTGTAGCAAGAATATAAATTATAAACTAAGACAGACAAGAAATTATTTTAAAATGCTCCTAAACATCATATAAGTACAATATAAATGTGAATCGGCAGCTTTTATCTTTTTTCAATGTACTTAATTTACTTGGGAACTTTGTAAAACATGAAAGAAAGCAGATATCTTGTATGGATGCATTCTATTAAAATAATACTGTATATAATATTTAAACAATATGTACTCATTTGTCCTATAAACATCTAAAGTATACTGTATGATGTGTTACAGTATAGTCGGTGCTCCTTATTTAATAGTATTAGATATATAGTACAAAAGAATTGCAAATGGTTTATAAGCAATAAAAGGCAATTTAAAAATATGCCGGCAAGAATCCTTGCAGTGTTTAATACCACTTTATCCATTTCAGTTTCATTTGGAAACACACATGGTCTCTTTTGCTTTAAAGACTTTTAATTAGACTTCACATTTATTTATCTGCTAGCTCTGATTTTTTGCAATTTTCACATCACAAAGCTATGAGAGAAAATAAAGAAAAAGAGCATCCTCCTCAAAAACATTTTCAGGGCACATTCACACTCAGTCTTTAGACTTCATTGCCTTTTATTTTCAAACTTTTAGCCCTTGGAATAATTGTGATCAAAATCTCACTTTCATCTGTCATAACTGTCTGAGATTCATTAATCAGTGCTATTTAAGGATTGTCTGTCGTCAGGGTAAGCCTTGAGAGACGTGCAAAATGTCCCACACATCAAGTGCCTGAATCAGTACACTAAGCCTAACCACCAGAGACTGTTATGCTATCTCCAAAATGTCATTGGAATTCGTATTGTAGAAGATTTGAATTTGCGAGATATTGAATTGAAAACCAATTGATACAATTTGTAGCAATGCATTGTACTAGCAAAAATACATTATCACACCTTTACACTATTTTATAAACTCTAAAATCTCTTGAGGGATCTCATTTTGCTGGGTAGGTACAGTAGGTGAAATAAGAAGACATTTCTTAGTTTGCTTTTCCAAATACTATTCTTTACACTATGTAAAAGCCTTTGAAGCAGTTGCATACACTTGTCAACTGTTTTATGGTAATCTGGTGAAGCCAGTGTATCTTTGGTTACACACCATGCTAGAATATTTCAACAAGATAAATTGTATTCTTGCTTATGAAAAGTGTGTACTGAGAATTTCACCTCTGCATTTAAGAATGTTGTACAATACAAAATGTCTTATATTCTTTTGGAATATTTTAAAAGAAAACTAGTCTTCTGCTACAAAATTGCTAAAAATCTAAAATTCCCACATCAAAATTAAACCAGAGAAATTTTGTTTCATTACACCAAATTACAAAAGTTGTAATATAAGGTTAATTTGTAAGAGAAGAGGCACAATTTTACTGTTCTTAATTTTTTCCCTTTTTTGAAGAGGTTCTTAAAAAGACTAAAGTAGCAGTCTAACTTTTTGATCTGTTCCAGTGTTTACCCATTAAATACTAATGCAAAAGTCTAATTGGTATGCTTTAATCCTATTGCAGGATGCTAAATGTGTATGTCTGCAGGTGTGAGTGAAAAATTGGTATTTATTTTTATACCAGTAATCGCACCAGCAACCTATCTGCACTTCTTTTTTTCCTCACTGAAAGCTTGATGTGCACAGCAGGTTCAAAAAGCTATGCTCACAGTTCAAATGAGCTGGATTACAGACCATGACCACTGAGACCCTCACATGACAAAGACTTTCTGTAATTAATATGCACGGTAAAATGCTCCCTGGACTGCTGCTAAAGCGATTTAAATCATGCACATGAAAAATGTAATCGCAAATTTAGCATGGTGGACGTTGTAGTCACATCGTGCTTGATTGCATGGAAGGTTCCAAGTGTGTTTTAAATGTCCTTTAAGATTGAGATTAAGACTTGTTCTTACAAGATGCATATTAATCTAAAACTCAACATTTTTCAATGTGGGATCACAGTGGGAGAACATTGCGGCCAGTAGAGTTCATTTTAATCCCAGTAGGTAATTACACTTTGAAATAATATCCTTAAATTAAATCATGTTTTCAGTTGATTAATTTAAACACCAAATTTTAAAAAGTGTTTTTTTCTCAGTTCCAAACAAAAGTCCTTATTTTATCATTTCACATGTGATAGGAAAGGTACTGTGTACTCTTGTTGCTCTTGCTTCTGTGCTATAGTACACAAATATTTGTATTATTGAAATGTCAGAAGAAATGGAGTGATTTTGTATGATTTATCCAAGGAAGAATCTTTCTAAATATTAATAGGAATTATAGATTTACAAAATATACTTTAAAGGGTTTTCATATTATCCTGTACAATAAAAATATTTGTCCCCTTCAGTTATTAAGAAATAATTTCTTATCTTCATGAAAATGTGTATTACTCATATAAATTATAGAATAAAAATGCATGTTGTTGATTCATCAGCAGTTCTGAACAAAAGTGACAAATGATTAATTATTATAAAAGGTAAAATATTCACATGCTCATATTTGCTGTTGAACTAATATTAGTCAAAGAAAACAAATTTCAGCATCTTGAAATGAGACACTTTTGTCTACTAAAATATATTATCCTTCCTGAGGGCAAAATATTTAATAAAGCCATAAGCCCATGCTGACTGCAAAACAATTTAATTCACAATATCTGTTACGCATAGAAGAAAAAGCTAAATTTTGTAGTTCTTAGGAATATACATGCAGGTAAATACAGTGTATTTTAATATAGTCCAAAATAAGGTATACAGTACAAATTTAATTTGGAATAGGCATTTAGCTCATTAAAAATATATATGAACTGCAGCTTCTGATCTATTTCCTACCATAAAGGCTGTTTAAGATCAATAGTCAGCAAATGATAAATTCGTAAGGTTATTTAGACATTGCTTGGATGATGTGTTTAAAATGTTTAATCTTAAAACTGGGACTACGTCTCACACATCAGTACATTTATACCATGTTATATTATTATATAATGTATACTGTACTATTGGTAAGAAACAAATATGTATTAGATCACATTTAAGGTGTAATGGCTTATGCCACACATTTTTAATATGTACAATCAGCTTCTGGACAAAACATTTTTCAGGATCATATCCATTACATGCAAGTGCACTGAAATGCAGATTGATAGTATAAAAAAATAAGAAAGGTTATAAAGGACAGAAGTTCATTTGGCTCATCTGGCTCATTTGGTTACTAAAAGCTAGTTAGTCAAGAATCTTAGCTCTTTGACAAAATGGCTCGGTATCTTATGGGAAGTTAGGCCTCCCATAACCCGTTGAGGAAAAAAATGTCTCCTTTTAAGTTCAATTCCCTTTTTACATTTATTTTCTTGTTCATACTACATTTTTTATTTTTAAATATGTTCACTGGGTCGATATTGAATATTTTAATCAAGTATTTTTATACTTCTTTGTCCCAAACTAATAAGGTTGTGTTCTTTTAACATGTCAAACTAGGATGTTCTTTTAAGCCATTGAAAGTACTGTATCTGTTTTCTCTTCTCTGACATTGATACACTAGTGTATTACTTTATATAATATTTAACACAATATCCCTTGATTTGAATTCTGCCCTTTTAATTTTGTGTTAAATGATGCATCAACACCTGTATTTTTCTCTATAAGTAGTCTGTTCAAGATGAGCGTTATACAGTTTGTATTTCCGCTACTGCCATGTAATGCCTATAATTTAAGAAGAACAGTGGTCCGATTACAGATCCCTGCAGTACTCAAGTAATTCCTCCATGGGGCAAGCTAGCATTAACACAACAGCTGGCTACATCTCCTTCTGACCTATCATACAGCATGCCAGTTGCTGTGGATACCAATTTTACAGGAGACCTGGACCACCAGGAGACTATTTACGGCTACGCCTGCTTCAGGTGGTTCAGGATATTTAAACTCTGATCTCACAGAGCTTGGGGCTCTGTCATAGAGTTTCATCTCAGAGGCTTCTGGAAAAAGTTATGCTCTGTTCCTAGCTTTGCTTCTGAATGCCTGACTACCTACCTTTGCTCCTGTGTTCCTGTTTCTTGCTTGTTTGCTCCTGGATTCTCGACTTAAGTTAGTCCTGAACAGATCTTTTGGATTTGCCCTTTGCACTACAAACAAGGCTTCACACCCTGCTTATGTTTACAACTTTAGCTTGGATTCCTCCTGTCCTTCAGCATCATGTTTCCTGGATCTGACCCTCACCTTACTGACTCTGACCATGCTCACAGACTCCCTCCCCTTTGTGCCTTTTTTTCGACGGTTTTCACTTTTACCAACTTTGCTTCCTGCCTGTGCGACCACAAAACTTTTGCCTGTTTCCCTCACCTGACACAGCATCACATCTGCCTGCAGGCTCTACTCTTCTGCTTCTCTGAGTCCCTAGGCTGCTGCAGCACCATATCTGCACTGTGTGCAAGCTGCCTGCTCAGCTTTCCTGTCTCATCTGCCTCTCAACCAGCATGTGGGTTCACCTACACCTCAAAGACCACTGGTTACTCCACCTTAAGCTGTGATATATATTTACTTTGTATGTCTTTATTTGATGACACTTTCTTAAAAATGCATTGTAATGAACGTACTGTATCTCATACAATGGGTAATACTAGCATCTCTTTCATTTTCGAATCCATTGCAGAATACAATTAACACATTGGCCTAGTAGTTTCACTTTATAGATTTAATTTTATAGACTTTAGTTCAAAGTAACTTGATTAAAGCACCCAAGATATTTCCATTACCTTCTAGGAAAAAGAAGTGATTACAGGACACTGGCCCCCTTGCATCCCTATATGAGCACTGATTGTTTTTCTGCATTTACGGTCAGAAATTATTTTTTGTATAAAAAATAAGGTATCAAAGGGAAATGACTCCTTCAGCATGCCCACTGTTCAGTTACTCACTATGCTACAAGTCCCACAGTACCATACAGTGTCACGATATTAGTTCCCCCTCCTTAAGGGTGCTCCAGCCCTATCACTCTAGACTTTATTCCATGCACCTGCTCCCTATTCCCTGCCCACCTTAAAAGCCAGGCGCTGACGCTCTTCCGGGCTCTGCATCTGATTTCCATATCGTGCGAGTCCGGGACCAGGAAGCGCCTGGTCCCGTTAAGGTTTTAACCTCCGTTCCCGTTCCTGTTCCCCGTCCGCCGGTTCCGACCCGGCCTTCGTGGTTTTTAATTCCGTGTTCTGATGGATCTTCTGGTTTTGGACTTACCCTTGTGTTTTTGGATACTCTATGGATTACTCTCGGATTGTTCGCCTTGGCCACACCTCCCCCGTGCACCAGCGCACCTTGGACACGCCCCCTTGTCTTCAGCCCCGTTTTCCTGCATGACGTTTCCCCAGTGTTTCCCCACTCCGTCGGACTGTGTCGTCCGCATAGGGTCCGGAAAGAACTGTTCGTTACAGAATGCAGAGCCTACACCTGGACCCCGCGGACGGCACCCTGGCAGCCCGGATTCCATCAGTTTTTTTTTTCTCTCCCCCTTTTTTTTTCTTAGGGCTTCGGAGCCGCCCTGAAAAGGAGGGGCGTACTGTCACGATATTAGTTCCCCCTCCTTAAGGGTGCTCCAGCCCTATCACTCTAGATTTTATTCCATGCACCTGCTCCCTATTCCCTGCCCACCTTAAAAGCCAGGCGCTGACGCTCTTCCGGGCTCTGCATCTGATTTCCATATCGTGCGAGTCCGGGACCAGGAAGCGCCTGGTCCCGTTAAGGTTTTAACCTCCGTTCCCGTTCCTGTTCCCCGTCCGCCGGTTCCGACCCGGCCTTCGTGGTTTTTAATTCCGTGTTCTGATGGATCTTCTGGTTTTGGACTTACCCTTGTGTTTTTGGATACTCTATGGATTACTCTCGGATTGTTCGCCTCGGCCACACCTCCCCCGTGCACCAGCGCACCTTGGACACGCCCCCTTGTCTTCAGCCCCGTTTTCCTGCATGACGTTTCCCCAGTGTTTCCCCACTCCGTCGGACTGTGTCGTCCGCATAGGGTCCGGAAAGAACTGTTCGTTACATACAGTAGGTGTACAGGTAGAAGCTTTTGGAGAAACAATGCATCTCTCACAGGTATTACTACAATCTCACAGTTGCCACACATTTTCCATCTGTCACAGAAGCCAAGGACAGAAGCTGAACACCAAGTCTGTTCAACTGCTTAGTGAATCCTGGCTACATAACAACATGTCTCAGGCCCACACCAGTGACATCTGGACTACAGGGCTCAACCTGTACTAGTAATCATCACCAATAAATAGTGCAATTCTTAAAACAAGTTCCATTTGTTTTAACTGCACAGGTTATAACTTTCAAAGTTCACAGTTCAATCAGGGACATAACCTATATGTTAAGGGAGCGTGGGATATTATTCAGGGAGCTTAATTTTGTCCTGCCCCCCAAATAAATTCATATCAGCTTTTGTAAAAATGTGTTTTTATAAAAAAACTCACATAGAATATAAGAACTTAAGAAAGGTTATGACCAAGAGGAGGGCATTCAGCCCATCTTACACATTTTTCTTGCCAGTGTTAGAAAATATTAATGAGGACCCTATGCAGAAAAACCAGGACAATCTCCAGAGGCGTAGTCGATATAACAGTCCGAGGTCCGAAAGCTGAAGGTAAACATACCAGTGCAAAAGTACAAAACCAGAAGCAGAGCCGTAAGCCATGAGGAAGCCGAGAGTCAAAACAAGAACGATAACCAAAGTACCAAAACAAGTAGTAAGTAAGAGTAGTAAGTAATTGCAAAAAGTCCAAGTAGCTCTAACCAGGAAAAACCCTAACACTGAGCACAGGACAGAGTGTGAAGCAGCATTAAATAGGCTGGGAAAAATGGGCTAATTGGGAACCATGCTGGAATGCGAGGTGGAATGACGAGTCCTCCGGGGGCGTGGTGTAACATTACCCCCTACCCAGGGGCGGCTCCTGATGCCCCAAAGGATCGATTGGAAAGATGCCGGTGGAAATCAGCAATCAGTTGAGGGTCCAAAATGTCCTTTTCTGGAATCCAGGAGTGCTCCTCGGTTCCGTAGCCCTCCCAATCAACAAGATATTTCAACTTGCTCCAAAACCAGCGAGAATCCAGGATCATATTTACAGTGAATGCTGGGAGTCCATCAAGGTCCAGGGGGTGGGGGCTGAGGCTGGGGTCTAGAAAGGGGAGATCTGCAGAGGTTTGAGAAGGGAAACATGAAAAGTGGGGTGAATTTTCAACGAGCTAGGGAGGGCTAAGCGATATAATACCGGGGTGATTTGTGCCAGAATACGAAAGGGACCTGTAAAGTGGGGAGCAAGTTTGTGGGATGAGTGACGAAAGGGAAGGTTACATTTAGACGGGCCCCAGAAGAGGGAAGCGGGAACAGACAAGCCGTTAGAAGAAGTAACGAAATGTTTACTGCCTCTCACCTGCGGACTGGGTTTAGACAGGGGGTGCCGTGGAAGGAGAGGTGAAATGACGAGTCCGGGGGCGTGGCGTAACAACCAGCAGCTTAACAGTTTTCAAAGCATTCAATATATCTCTTTCCCCGTGTTATGGCAGTGTCAATCTCATGATATGGGAGTTGGTTCCAAACTCATCTGTGTAAAGCGACTCGTGTTTTCTGTCTTAAATAGATATAAACCTAACTTCTATGGCTGCACCCGGGTCCCCATGTTTCTTCTGATCTTGGAGAAGTCAGTTGAGTTGACCAGGTCAGTTCCTTTCAGGATTTTATATACCTGAATTAGGTTTCACATAATCTTCTGGAATTTAAGAAGATTCTTGATAGGATTCAGTTCCTTAAGTATATTCGAGCAGAAGTATTATAAGTATGGTTGCTTTCCTTGGTACCATCTGTACAACAGCAACATATTTTTTGTGTAGTGACCAATGCAGAACACAGTATTTGAAGTGTTGGATATTTCTACTGCTTCAGCATAACCTCTGTTTTCTTGTATTTTCTTGTACATTATTTGTTGTTTATCATAGTCTGTGGATGTTTTATTTTGTATTATTATATTTATTACATTCTCACAGTTTTTAATACATTTACATGGAGTACACGTAGTTCCTACTGACTTAAGTTGAAAAAGTAAACCTCATCGTTACATGTTGTAAAAGGGAAGGTCCTAATCTGCCACATCATAATCCCTAAACGTGTCAATAATACACAATTTCTTCAAAACAGGAACCTTGCAGTAGAACCCATTCTGATTACCAGAATGTTGATCTTTGCCATAAAGATAAGACTCAATCATTTCACCTGATTGCACATGTATTCCAATAGGACCCTTCATTTCTGAACTGCATTTTAAACCTCACATGTAATTTCTCTTTTGTTTTCTTGTTACTGTAGCTCTTTGAATAAATCACTTTTCATTTAAAGCCATGAGTTTCAACCTTACAGCCATTAGCAAAAATCAATTTTTCCCATCTTCCTACAGTCAAATATTTCATAAATAAAATTCAAAATCAACTAAGATACAGTTTTTTTGACAGTGAAAGGTATTTTCTACTTGATGAGGCAGGCTTTCAGCATTCATTGCTGCAGCATGAGGTAAAACTCTAGGGACAAACTTACAGATGAAGTAGACTTCTCCATTGTATTAGGACAGCATACCATAGTGGGTAAGTCACAGGACTGATTAGCGAGGGTGGGTTGTGCGTTCAGGTTCCTGCTATAGACACTCCAGTTGTACCCTTGAGTAAAGATCTTCCAGTTCCTCCAGTCCAACCATATGTATAAATGGAGACTAACATTGCTGGAGGTAATTCAAGTAGGTAGCTGAGTCAGCATGCACAGGCTGCAAAGGAACAGGTACCGGGTTTATTCCATGCTGAAAAGAAAAGAAAGGAAACACAATGTTTCAGCTGTGGAGCCTTCTTCAGGTGTGAGAAAGACAGGGTAGACGGCAAAGATTAAATTGCACAGGAGAACAAAACGTGGAAAAGTGGAGGAAGAGGGAGAGGGGAGAGGCAGAGAGGCCACTCAGGAAGAGCAAAGTGGAGAGGGGTGGAGAAAGGTGTGAAGTCAAAAACCTGCATGAGAATGGAGAAGTTTACACAAAAATAAGTCTGTCATTGAGAGAAGGGGGAAGGTGTGAACCTTGTTTCAAGATGACTTTCGCTTCTGCCGTCTTTGTGCTGTCGGATTTGAGAAACCCTTCTTTGAGAACAGAGACAGAGAGATCAGTGTGATCATGGCCTTCTGAGGTGAAATTAGAAACTATGGGCTTGGAGAGATCTTTAATCTTCACAGCCCTCCTTCCGGTTTCCCCAACATAGATAGCTGGGCATTTTTTGCAAGAGATATAGTAAATGAGGTTTCTGGAGGTACAGGATGTCGTCTGGATGATCTGGAACTGACCTGAGGGGCCCTGAATGAGTGTGTTGTTAGATATGTATTTGCAGGTGATGCAGCGAGTTCTGTTGCACGGGAACATGTCTGTTGGGGATGACTGCCGAGTGCAGCTGAGGGAGCTGTGAACAAGAAGTTAACATAGATTGGGTGGGCGCGATAGGAGATGATTTGGCAGTCAGAAAAAAAGGATACCAATGGAGGGATCGTCCTGTAAAATGGAGTAGTTGTTAATGATGGTCCTGGGGATTGAAATTGTGTTTCAATCAGAGTGAGAGGGAAGCACCAAGGAAATGCGGTTGTGAGACCTGGAGTTCCTGATCGAGGTGATGATCCAAGGGCTGTTTTTGGCCCGGGTGAGGGCCCCATCGATAACCTGGGTGGGGAATCCTCTGTTAAAGATAGGCCCTGTGATCAACTGATGCCCCATGCAGGGAGGAAGTCATGTGTTATCTGATCATTTTTTACATTGAAATCAGGACGACTTGGCATGACAAGCTATTGAGGCTTTCAATATGAGGCTTTAATACCTACAGTGTATAGTCTATAGTGATACCTACAGTACTTACTCTATTATACCGTATGTCTTTCCTAAAGGGAACCTTATGTATTTCCTTGGTTCATTTAACAAACGTGTATTTTGTTATAATATTCCTTTTTTTCTCAAATGACCTTGCTTAGGAGAAGATCAACTTTTAAGATCAACTTTTATTCACTTACTAATTGACCTGTGCCATACAACAAATGTCCAGATCAGTATATGCTGAAAGAATTATATAGGTTTCATTATATAAACTTGCATTCATCCATCAGGCAATCCATTGTTTCAATCCAAAAAGTGGAAAATGGAGACATGGTGTATGTTTTATTACTTTTAATCTTTTTCATATCAAATTCCTTTCTTGTCCAAATTTTTAGTTAAACCAAAACAGTAAACTCAAAGCAATGTTCATGATATTTATGGGAAGCTTGTGTTTAATGAATATCTGAGGCACAAAAATGGGGCTCTGACCAGGTTTAAAGGAGTTTTATAAATTATGAACCTGTTTCACTCAGATTCACATTATCAAACACCCAATTTCATATGCAGAGGTGTTAAGACTAGTACTGTATATGAGGAAGCAATTTACACCTCATGTTGAAAAAGTGAAGTGTCAATTTAAAAAGATACAAAATAAAAAATTGAGCTGAACAGTTTGAAGTATGAGTACAAGCACAAAGTCATGTTTTTTATTGAGGAGGCTAAATACAATTCCCTGAACTGAGCCTGTTAAAACTAATTGATTTATTGGTTCTTTGGACTGGACACTATTATCTTTAAACTCAAGGGATATAAAATCTCACCAGAAGAAAACTACATTCTGTCACACAACCATGACAACTAAACTGTTTCACTCATGTAAGGGTTTTCTTGTGGCTACCTAGGGTTCTTTCAGGGAGAAGCACTGTAATAACACACAGAAAATGTTGTAGCATATTTTTTCAGTTTGTGAGCTTGAGAAATTTTCACTAAATATTTTAATCTATCCATTTTCTAACCACTTTATCCAATACAGGGATTGCAGTGAAGCTGGAGCCTTTTTATCCAGCAGCCATATCACCCTGCAACTCACAACTGGCAACCCACTGAAGCTAAGCAGGTGTGAGCCTGGTCAGTACCTGGATGGGAGACCTCCTGGGAAAAAAAAACTAAGGTTGCTGCTGGAAGAGGTGTTAGTGGGGCCAGCAGGGGGCGCTCACCCTGCGGTCCATGTGGGTCCTAATGCCCCAGTATAGTGACGGGGACACTATACTGTAAACAGGCGCCGTCCTTCGGATGAGACGTAAAACCGAGGTCCTGACTCTCTGTGGTCATTAAAAATCCCAGGGCGCTTCTCGAAAAGAGTAGGGGTGTAACCCCGGTGTCCTGGCCAAATTTCCCCCCTGGCCTTTACCCCATCATGGCCTCCTAATAATCCCCCTCTATGAATTGGCTACATTACTCTGCTCTCCTCCCCACTGATAGCTGATGTGTGGTGAGCGTTCTGGCGCACTATGGCTGCCGTTGCATCATCCAGGTGGATGCTGCACATTGGTGGTGGTGGAGGGGAGTCCCCATTACCTGTAAAGCGCTTTGAGTGGAGTGTCCAGAAAAAGCGCTATATAAGTGTAAGCAATTATTATTATTTTTATTATTTTGTGGCAAGCAACAGGCGAGGAAAGAAGAAAGTTCATGCAGACAGCACCCCTGGTCCAGAACTGGACCCAGGGCTCCAGTGATGTGAGGCAGCAATACCAACCACTTTGTCACTATGCCACACTGTAATATATGTGGGGATTTGCCAAATATGGGGATTTAAAATATAGTTCATGTTTATAAAAAGCTTTGGACCTGTGGATATAGTTTAATGAAAGAAATGTATATATATTGTACTATACATTTCTATATAGTTTTTATAGAAATGTATGGTACTGTATATATACATTTATATATACATTGTATGGCTGCTGTGCCATACAATGAAGATTTTTGAGAACCATCGTCGATATCTCACCAAACCAATGCGGCTTTGTGAACAACAGACACCATACACGCAGCCCGCCTACTGATGGAAAGGTACCACGAGAAGAGGAAAACGATCCAAATGGCACTTCTCGACCTTGAAAAGGCATTCGACAGGGTACCGCACGATCTCATCTGGCTGGCGCTGCGACAGCACCATGCCCCTGAAGCCTATGTCAGCTGGACAAAGCTCCTGTACCAAAAAACCACTAGCTCAGTACGTTGTGCAGCTGGAACCTCAGACACCTTCCCGATCAATGTTGGGGTCCACCAAGGCTCAGCCTTGTCTCCTCTGCTATTCATACTTTGTATGGATACAGTGGCCAAAGATATCCAAACGAGGCATTCATGGACGATATTGTATGCTGACGATGTTATGATAGCAAGTGAAACGCGACACGGCCTCGAACAACAAGTACAGGAGTGGAAGACGCGCCTTGAACGATTCGGGATGAAATTGAACATCAAGAAGACGGAGTACCTGGAATGCGGTGATCAAACCGATGACACAATCGCAGCTGGTGGGGTCCAACTGAACAAAGTGACACAGTTCAAGTACCTAGGCTCATGTGTCAACTCCGACTGCACTACCATCCAAGACACCAAGACGAGAGCACTGCTTGGATGAAATGGCGCCAGGTCACTGGAGTACTATGTGACAAAAAGATCCCTTTACGCCTAAAATCCAAAGTCTACCGCTCAGTGGTCAGACCAGTGGCCCTATACGGAACTGAATGCTGGCCAACGACAAAGAAACATGAACAGGCACTCCATATGATGGAAATGAAGATGCTGCGATGGACCCTTGGCTTGACAAGACTAGACCATGTCATGAATGAAGGGGTGTGAAAAACACTCAGAGTCACCCCAATCACTGAGAAAATGAGGGAATCGCGCCTGCGATGGTATGGACACGTGCTCCGCAGCAATGACAGATCAATAGCAAAGACCACCCTCGAATTGAATGTGGAAGGCCGATGGCCCAGTGGGTGACCATTTACGCGCAGGCTCGATCGGCTGAAAGACGACATGCGCCTCGCAAAAGTCACCTGCCGAGATGCCGCAGACCGTACGAAGTGGAAAAATCGGTGCAAACAAGCAGACCCCACATAAGTGGGAAAATATGAAGAAGAAGAAGATACATTTCTATATAGTTTATGGAAATGGTGATCTGTTCCATATTACTGTGCATTATACTCACAACCATATTAAAAATCCTGAAACAGGAATGGAATTCTGAATCTGAATTTTTGTAATGCTTCAGAAGTTCCGTCACTGTATTACTTGTGCTGGAAAGACATAGTGAGATTGTTACTAAGAGATCAAAATAAAGCAAAAAAATGTGATCTTAAAAAATAAGATCAACTTCTTTTATGCTCTTAGTTGCAGTACTCTACAGTGTAATATTTGGCATCCTTATCTATTAAAACACCACATTTATTTTAATTAATTCTGACAGGGAGTACCTCTATAAGAATCACATATCTAAAATCAATCATCTCTGGAAATAATCTGGCCCAGCAGATTTCTAAAATATCTTTTGAGTTGGTCTTTTTTTTCTTCTAAGTGGGATATATTGTAGGCATGAAACAATATATTATTTTGACATTACACCCACACTGTTTCTGTATTTCAGAGTAACTGTCAAAAATGATGTTCTAAATAACTTAATGTATCTTGAGAGGTCAGCTTACAAGATGCAGTTTCCATGGAAAGAGGGCAATTCTAAAGTTGTGCTTCGGTGTATCTCTCCTCCATCTCCCATGCAATGGTGCATAAACATCTGTACTACTGATTTTACTAAACACTGTTACATTAAAGGGATGTGATCAACCGAGGAACAAAGACAAGGCTCACACACTATTTATGCTCTGTGCTCTTTTGTTTAATTTTTTTAAACAAGGCTAAAACACTTATCTATATTAAGCTTCCATGCACTGGGCTGGGAAGAAATATAGAAATCTTATTCTTGACAATGCATAGCCAGCTAAGGGTAATAAACGCATAAAGTGACAATGCAGATGTATGGGGGTATAGGGGACAGATACAAAGTAAAAGAAAGTACTGTAGACCCAAAGCAACAAGAATCAACATCTCTTTACAAAACAACCCACTGTAATACCTGTGTACAATTTATGGGGGCATAACTTGATGAAGTTGTATTTTTGCCTTAATGAGAAAAATTAAAGCACAAAGCTAGCACAAAGTTTGCAGTCATGTCACATTATAATTCTGATTAATATTTGAAATAATGCTCTACATATTAAAAGCAAAAAACTAAAAACTAAATTTTTGATGCCAAAAAATACCTTAATTAGCCACACAATTAGTAGAGTGGCCTCTGCCTGTGTGCAATAAAAGTGGTTACATGATTTCAGAATAAACCTGAAATACATTATCTGGCTCTGTAGGGACCCCCATTCAAATTGTGAATTTCAAGCAGTGGTTCAACTATGAAGACCAAGGAGCTTTCAAATCAATTAAGTTGTTTAAAGGTATAGATCAGGAGAAAGGTATGAAAACATTTCAGAACCCCTTCATATCTCTTTGAGCATGAGATCAATCATTAAAGACACAGAAGAGAAGGAAACTAGTTAGCAATGCCACTGTGAGGCCAATGGCAACTTTGAAAGAGTTAGAGAACTCATTGGCTGAGATGGGAGAAAATGAATAAGAAGGACAATGAATAAGGACAATGAATAAGAAGAATAAGAAATTTAATGACCTTGAGAGGTCCAGTGAAAGTGATCTGAATCCTATTAAGAGTCCATGGAAAGACAGGAAAACTTGCTGTCCAAAAGCGATCCCCTTAATATACTTACTTGTATATCAATTATTGTTGTTTGTTCAAAGAATTCTAACAGGGTGGTAAGGCAAGACCTACCTTTTCTAAATCCATGTTGACTATTCCTGAGGATCATGATTAGGAAATGGTCAAGGTGGATTTCCATGTCAGTGGTCTTCTAATCGAGATCCTCTAATAATTGTTTCCAGAACATGTAATAGAATCAGACTTATTTGTCACGCCCTCAACAGCTAGAGGGCGCTCCTACTCTGTCCTATTCCTAGTTTCTCTGTGCTTTGCTTGTCCTTCCAGTGTGTCTTTGCGTGGGGCTATATATTTCTCTATTTCTTGCTCAGCATTGAGGGTTCAGATATCTTGAGACCTGCCTAGTACCAGATCGTCTCTTCTGCGGCCTGAGGGCATAGGTTTCTACCCGACATCGTCTGACCTGCTGAGCCTGGGCTAATCCCAATTTTGCCGCTACGCATAGGGCCTTTTTTGGTATCCTTCCATTCCACGGCATACTTCTCCGTCATCCGTGACAGAATGGTGAGCCATACTTTGACGTCGTGAGCGGTGTATTTTTTTCCCCGCATCATTTTGCGGGATGCCACCTCCCGACATCCGTGCCTATGAGCGGGTCATTCAGCGGTATGCCTTTCCGACAACCGCGTACGAATACCTGGCTTTCCACAGGAAGTCACTTCCTACATCTGGGACAGCATGTTGAGCATGTGTTTTGCCATGTATGCAGTGTTTTTTCTATTTATTGTTCCCAGGTTTTTTTTTGTTACTTTTTTTCTCTTGGTGTTTTGGTTTCTCACTCTTTGGTTTCTGTGTTCCCTGGTCTCCCTGAGCCCTGTTTCCTTGGACTCTTGATTAATATCTATTATGTGTGGTTCGTTGCCCTGGTCTTCCAGGTTTATTTTTGTTGTGTATGCTTTTGTACGTATTTTTTTGTCTCGCTCCACGAAGCCCGGCCCGGCCCCCTCTTCCTCTACTCAATAAAGGTTTTTACCCAGGAGGAGGGTATAGCTCTCAGTCATGGGCTCCCAGAGGGTTCCTTTCAGTTAAATTAGGTTTTTCCTCCCCCGGTGCTGTGCAGCTCTTTTGTTTTTTGGGCATCCGGAGCCGCCCATGAAGGGGGGGGTACTATCACGCCCTCTACATTTAGAGGGTGCTCCTTCTCTGTCCTGTTCCTAATTTCCCTGTGCTTCACTTGTCCTTCCGATGTGTCTTTGCATGGGGCTATATATTCCTGGGTCACCCTTTCCTCCCCACTCAACATTGAATGTTCGGATGTCTTGAGACCCGGCTATTACCAGATCGTATATTCCGTGACCTGAGGGTCTAGGTTTCTACCTGACATCGTCTGACCTGCTGAGCCCAGGCTAACCCCCGTTTTGCCGCTACGCATAGGGTCTTTTTTGCTCTCTTGCCATTCTACTGCATGCCTCTCCAACATCCATGACATTATTGGCTTATAATTACTTTATTCTCCCTTCATATGGACAGGCAGTTTTCTGTCCTTGAGTACTCCCTCTTTCTTGAGCAATGTTTGAAAGAGTTGTATCAATAGTATCTGTGTAACATCTTGTTTCCTTCAGTACAAATGGCATGAGATCATGAAGCCCATCATTTATAGCCATATATACAGGTATATGTATTTGTGGTATGTTTTTATACCCAAATTATTCACATTGTTCACTGTATTTGTGAAGTTATAATAACATTATTTTCAGAAAAGAATAACAGTAAGAAGTAACTGTAAATGAAGTTGTGTTTCACATAATCAAATCTAGAAGTTTAGATAACCAAATCTAGAGAGATTGTTTTCTTTCTTATATTAGAAATATCTAAAAGTCATGGTAATAACCATAAGTAAAGGGTTCCAAAAATTTTGAATTTATAAAGCTGACTAATTACTGCTGATTCACACCTTAAACAAATGCTCTATATGGAAGTTTTTTTTAATACATACAGTACATATCTCAAAAAGAGAAAAAATATTCCTTGTTCATTAGAAATATCAGTTTATTTACATTTCCAAGGGCAGTCAGAAACATTTGACAATCACCCAAACCAATTTTTGTTCATTTTCCATTTCAGACAGGAGAGTAGTATTTTTACTACATGAGGAAGTATCACCCAAAGGAGAAAAAAAAAACAGATTCTGTTCCAGTAAAATATAAAATATTTCAGAATTTGAAACACTTAATTGTTTATGGTAATGTAATACAGTTATTATGAAATATGTTCCTTTCTAGTACTGCTTAAATAAGGTACAAAAATGAATATATATATATAAGAACTGCATGGTTTTATTGGCACAATCTAAAAAAGGAAAAACTAGCATCAATGTCAAATGGTGATAATTATATATAGGCACTGTTTATGTGTGTACTGTATACCCCAATGTAGAATTTGACTTATACTTCTTAATTACATTAATGTGCTCATGTTTACTTTCCTTTTGGAGATATAATTTATCTACAGCTGTTAAGGAGAACTGAGAATTATATTTCTCTGGCTGTTTTCATTTAGGTCTTTAAATTTATCTATTCCAGTGTTGAGTGTCGATTTAAGAAACAGATGCAAAAAGTACAACAGAAGGATGAAAAATGAGGTTTCATGCTTGTATTTAATGTAGAATAGATCTTTATGTCAAAGGGAAAAACAAAAAGGAAGAAAGTTTAACCCCTGGTGCCCATGCTTACATTCAGTCTACCTCCTGCATTCCGAACTCTTCAGAAGAACAGTATAAACAGAATTATTTATGCTCAGCAAAATGTTGCTTAATTACTCATGCACCACTGTTTGCTTGTATTCTAAGCACTCTCTACCACCCACAGGCAGGCGTTAAACAGCCGCTAAAAGCTAGCTTTAGTCTTGCCTATTTGAAATTAGCACACTTGAGCTTTGAAAAAACTTTGTTCGCAATTTACATATGCATAGAGACTGATATTTATACTCACCATATGATGTGTCCCTCAAGAGGGTTTCTTATTGCCTCTGTCCTCGGGTCTCAGCTTAGAGACTGTAAATCTAGCAGGTGATTAATTCTATACCCTTGAGGAACCAGCAATTAGCACTTGCAACCAGTGAAAAAAAATGCAACTGAAAACCATGTTTATTATGGACTTGCTAGTTCATTTTTAGCTTTGCAAAACTAAATGGTCTGCATTGTACAATTGTGCTTTAATTTCCTTTAAATCATACTACTGCACATAATGGAGAGAAAAATATGAATGACATAATTCCTGTTAAACTGGTAATGTATTGTGAGCTTAGTGTACTCTTTTTTCATGTGTCAAAACATTAATTCAGATATAGAATTGTGGGATTTACCTGTTCAGTGCCTTCTCTTATCTTCAGCAGATGAAATTACTACATTTTCAAATGTTCTGGGGTATTATTGAGGTCTTCTGCTGTAGATGCTGGAAAAGCTATGATAAGGGCTTTACTTCTTTGTAGCAGTCACAGCACTGAGATCAAAGTAAGGAAAGTGCAGTGCCTAGTATTGTTCAGGTCCCAGAAATCTGATGATTCTAACATTTGAGACATGTTTTCTACTAAAATTAAACACTAAATTATGGATTTCAGCAATGCATGAAATATAGCTTTCTTCTGAATTTCTACACTCCATATCATAATAACTATTATTCTGGATATTAAAAACAGTTCCTTTTTATACCTTAATTTTAATTGAAGTAAGACAATAATAAAATAAAAAAACGGCTTTGTTCTAAGTTTATCTCCTAAGATTAATTTGTTATTTGAATCGTCTTTATTCAAGCCCTTTGCTTACTTTTGTTTTTGTTAAGTATGAGTTAAAAGTATTTAATTAAGACTTTGTCTGATTTGAACAAGGCTTTTAATGATGAAAATATTTTTTTGCTTAATTGCGTGTTAAGCCTGGTTTTGAAAAAGAAAAATTACATGAGTAAAACAACATGTTAGAAAGAAAAACAATAAGTGGCATTTTTTTATTGGGAAGAAATTCATTATCTTTCAAATTCCTCACTAATGAAAGGCAGTATTTTCCCTCTCTCCATGCACACATTCATTAGGAAGTCTGCTGAAGGCCTTCTGCACTTACTTTCCTCTAATTACATCATCAGATCCTAATACTGTTACAGTCAGTTGCAGTGTAGTTGTATGCAACTAAATCCCTGCTTCTAATTACTATTTTAGTCTCTTTTTCCCTATGACATGTTGGTGATAGATCATTATTTTTCCAGCAATTTGTTCGCATTTATATGCAATATAATTGGATCTGATTAATTATTATGATTAATGACTGCAGAGGTTCCATGCAAAGCTATTAATACTGGTGGTATCAAATAGAAGACATGGACAAATTAAAGGCAGTGCGGTACTGAGCTTGAACTAGTACAGCCTAGGTTTTTTAATAACCATTTGCTGCATTGAATCAAAAACATATCATGTAAATTATTTACTTGCAGTGCAAGAGCCTTGTAAATCTCCATATGATAAAATCTATCAATATGGCTGTGGACAGAAGCTGGAAAAAATGCATGACATAGGTTTAATAACTATCTAAAGAAATTCAATGAGGTAAATATGAGATGTAAAAGGCAATCTAGTACTTGAGAACAGTGCTGCTGAAGATATATATTATATCATAATGTAGATGTCTCTACTGAAAATAGTTTTCATTATTTTGTATAGAGAGAGAATTAGAGTTTTTTTGTGTAAAGCACACCATTTTTTTACATCAATTGTCAAAAGGCTGTTTATTCAGTACAGTTTGTGGCTACCTGGAGACTATAGTGAAAGCACAGGGCACTAAGCAGGACCATAGACTAGACAGAATCTCAGCTCATTGCAGGGCACACATGCAAGCACACACAATGCTAGTTAACCTAGCCAGCATGTCTTTGGAAGGTGGGAGCACTCACTTAGATAATACCCATATGAACAAGATGGGAGCATGTGAACTCAGCAGAATTGAACCCAGGACCCAAGAGCTGTGAGCTGCACTAACTGCCATGCTATCAAATTGTTTTACTGTATGTGACATCTAAAGCAAATTTTTCAGTTATTTTAATGGAGTCTTTGCTTTATTTCACAATAAAACTTCACAAATCCTTCAAAGGAGGACTTTATAATTTGGGATGTTCTCTTTTAAAATAATATTAGAAATTAAGGTAAAGAGGCTCTTAAAATATTTCAGTAACTGTTTATGAAAATGCCTCAATTTCATAATACGAGTACAAATGACATCCTGAGAGATGAGATCCTGGATTTATTGATTAAGGATCTCATCCAGCGCTTTCTTGGAAGAAGACAGGATCTCAACTTCAAGAGGATGGCTTTTTCCATAAATCCACAACCACTTTCCTAAATATTGCCTCCAGTTCTCAGTTCTTAATGCACTTTAATGTTATTATGATTAATGTTTTTGGAAATCATTGCTAAACCACATCTCTTTCTTAAATAGATTTATTTCCAATAGTCTTGGTTCAAACAATTATTACATTATTTCCTCACAAAATAATTAATACATTACAAAATAAATGGGTAATCTTAAAATGAAAAATGTATAAATAGTCAAAATTGTTTTTTAGATGCTTACTGTTATTCAGTACTGTACATAAATCACCATAAAATAATGTACATGTAAAGGTTTAGAGACAGTACTGTTACATTTAACAAAGTCTCCGACTAGAAAACAGATTTGGTAAATCATATCAGATTACAAATTTAAAATGTATGATCATGATGTTCCTCTCTCTATACATCTTTCCAGTTCTTTAATTGTTATCATAATAATTTTTATTTTCGGTTCCTCAAAGTGATCTTTTCAGAATGTCCATTTCTGACACGTACACAGGACAATATTTAGAAATTTAGCTTTTGTTTACTGTATTTGTATTTACATCAAAATGCTGGTTCAAAATATGTATAATAAACTATGTTGACTAAAACTTTTTTGCAAAGGCTTTTTTTTCTTTTGTCAAAAAGCATTGATGAAGAGACTTTAAAAAAAAGTTGCACAGTTCAGCAACTCTTTCAGCATATATATTTACATTTCTTATATCACAAATACTTTTTACTTGCCAATCATTCCAGGGAAATCATTTACATTCAGTTTCATTAAAGTTAAGCAATGATTGGCTTTATGTTTAGTTTATGTCCAGCTGGTCTCACCTGACTTTGGTGTTTATATATTTGGATGGCATGCTTGAAATCTACAGAAATAGTCAATAGGCTTTCAACTAACAAGAGCTGATGATATTAATAGGGATGATCAATCTGTCGAATAGCAAGCATACTTTGGGGTTTTTTATTAATGAAGAATTAAAACTGTCAAGTGTTATTTAGCCCATATTTAAAACCTAGCAATTTAGCCCTTTCCAAAAAATACTGGCAGAATGTTCCCGTTAGACAGTAGTCAATTCATTTTGCATAGGAATGGCTCATTAAAAAAGTGCTGTGCATTTGTATGGAGCTCTGATTGGACAGTGTGCAAAATGGATTTATGGTGTCACTCAGTGCTGAAGAAGGACTAATGAGAGAGGAAGAGAGAGTATTGTGGTGTGGGTAATTCTAAAGTACATTCATCCCTTCAGCTGGCATTGCTGGGGGAAAGGAGGTGTCCCTCATTATGTATGTGTCTCAGGAGCTTTCTTTAATATTTTAATAAATAACAACATCAGCCCAACAAGAAATTAATGAATAGTATCATTAATAATGAGCTAGAGCCTTGTAGTGATAGGACAGATATTAAATTGAACCACTGTGGGGCTCTCTCCAGAGACTTGGGATTTTTCCAGCAGCAAACAAGGCCACTGAATGAAGCAGCCATCGCTCTGTGCCAACAGCTTTTACAACAGGTTGAAAGTAATAAAAGAGGATTTTCTGTGCGATAAAGTTAAGCCCTAGAAAATCTGCTGGTGTAGATCGGTGTGAAAAGTACTGCCAAATGTGATCCTTAATTAAACTTTAATCAAGATAATGCTGTTTGCAGTAGAAGTAGCTAAAAAGAGGTGTCTGCTGCAGTACCTCAAACGTCTGCCTAATAGTTTTATATTGTAGCTCTTTCACATTCACTTCTTTTTGTACTTTCATTTATTTATCACTTTTAAATGAATGCATCCTTTTGCATTTTTTAGTTATACCAAATCATTTAGCTTGCTCTTTTTTCTCTTTAATTAATCCATTATTTGATTAATTGTTGGATGAAGTATCACACTTGACAGCCTAAACCCAGATCTTTTACATAACAGGATGGTAATCCTGGGAGAGGTGTGAGTGATGGTACTTGATGCTTCTGGTTTTGTGGGAGACTGGAATTTTCTTGCTAATCAGAAATAAACACCACCACCAATGTAAGGATTCATCTTGGAAATACAGTATTTTTTATAACATGATGACAGGCTTTAACAAGGTTTTACAATTTATTTCAGCAAAAAATAAATAATTTCCAGATACCTTCGCCTGCTTTGAACTTGAATGCTTTGTTTCCTTCGATTTGTGTCTAACAACACAATTATATTTTTGAGCAGTTTACATCCACTGCATTCTAGTGTTTGTTTTTTACCTTTTGGCAATTTTATTTAAAATAAGTAGAACTACTGTTGCAAAATCTAAGCAGGAAACTTATTTCCTTTTCTCAGAATGCCAACATTATAACATGATACAGGAATTTGGACCTGCTATAACTGCTAACTATCTTAAGGTACAAACTCACCCTTGAGATGTTGAATTATAGTTGTAAATTAATTTTGCTTTACAGATGAGACAGAGCAAACCTGGTCTCATATCCTAATCTTTAAAATATGACCATTTCTGATACAATTTCTATCACAATATAGAATATTGTATGTTTAGACATTTGCACCATACACCAATGGCTTTTAAATATGAATTTTTCATAGGTAAAGATAAATTAAAATTTAAGTTATATTAAAAACATTTGGGCAGCATTCAGGTACTATCTCATACCTGGAGTTTTTATGTTTTGAGGAAGCAATAATAAATTGGTGTCGGTTAATTAGGTGTGCTTTAACTACAGAAAAGTACATTATCTACAATATCTTGCTGAAATGTTCAGTAAATATACCCAATTTATACATTATGTCAAAGTTATGTCTCTACTACAACTACATGGGTTATTATGAGACATTCATGTGGCCAATTGATTAAAAAAAACATTTTTTTTCTTAGTTCTGTCCCTTCTAATGAAAGAAAATTAAAAATTAACTCACAGGAACAGAGAAAAGATGTATAAACTGGAGATTTGGGACTAGATACAAAAAACAAACAAACTGGCAAGTATTCACAATTACCAAAGTTTTGCACACAGTTACCAGAGTTGCTTTCTTTTGGTTGAATTTTATTTTTCTCCGACTCTTTAACTGCAGGTGAAAATGTTTGAGCCATTCAAAAAACTGGCTTAAAATTCATTTTAAGTTAAAGGGATGTGTAAATGTTATCTATCATAATCCAAAGAACATAACATAACCAGTTCCTAAAACACTGATTTAAGTACAAATCCTTTTATTTAGTATTTTACTTTTTTAGTGTTCTTTCTTTTGAGGTTATTGTGATAACACAGAACATCTTGATTTATAACTAAAAACAAGAAAATTGAGGGAAAATGACATTCATACATTTTTTACCCTCTATTTTACACATTGTATTATGAGTCGGGACTGGTGACACAAGTGCTCCATGTCCCCTCCTTATATTATATTTATTCATTCCCTTCTGTATCTGAAAATACAGGCAATTTCTTCATAATAAAAACTGGATTAGCATGTATCACAAGGATGTACCACCAGCTGTCACTGAGAAATTAGACCATCCTGCCCAATGCTTCTAATGATAATGAACACATTAATAAATTAATGGCTTAGTTCTCATACTTTTATTAAAATAATAATATTGCTGAATCCCTAAGAAATAAAATAGACCGAACGTAAATGCACATTACAAAACCACTTATTTTTAATGAGAAAATTAGTCTGCAGTGTAAGTCCCAATTCCACACTATGGTCATTTTTAAAGTAATTTAATTTGCACCTGTTGAGCTGTTGTAAACCTAGGTCCATGATTAATTAGACCATGAATATTTTGTGCACTGTTTTAGACCAATCTTATCTTGTCGATTGTCTACTTGTATATAACATATAAGTGAATACTGTACATATATTTGTTTATGTTTTTTGTCAAACAGTCTTCAGGGCTCCAAAAAGCACCAGGTAGAAGAAATAGTACAGATGCTGAACACGGTCATTACATATTTGTGTGAAATATTTATCGTTCCAAGTTGCCTGCTTTGATCAATATGATAATCAATCATTCAATCAAAACCATTTAGAGGTCAGACTAGGTGCGCTTTTGTCAGTCACTAGCAAAATTAATGGGACACAATTAGCCCACAGTTATTAAATATTTTAAAAACACAAAGCATGGATTTGAAATCCTAGTTTAGACTTCTTGGACACAGACCATTGAGGAGGTGAAACAAACAGCCCAGAAGTAAAAACAATTCAAATGCCCCATTCTTCTAGCATAAAAACTGGTGCCTCACTTACAAAATATGTCAAAAGTTGTTTACATCATGGTTTCCTAAAAAATATTAAATTTCAGCCAAAATACATTTTCTGCAAATTCACATACATGTATAGGTTGAGCCTTAATTTTATTGCAATGAATATACAGTATTCATTTTAATGTAACAATTTTCAACATTTTGTAAAATCCTTAATATTGTGTATATACAGGAGATTGAAAAAAATTGAAACCTGGATATGAAGGCATATAACTTGTGATAGACTCCTAGCTCGTAAAAAAATAAAACACACCAAAGCAGGAAAATGTGTTGATAAACAGAACACTCAATGACAAAATATTAGGAACAACAACAGCTTGAATATCATGTACCGTGCATTTCAGTCACAGCCCACTTCCATCCTGTTTCTAGGAAGATTTTCTTCAGGTGAAGCCATGGTGCACATTATGATGTACTGTATTGAACTACACATTCCTCCAGTTTTAAATAGGACTGAGTTGTGAGAACTGTTCTGGCTATGGAAGGGAATGAGTGTCAGTCTCATAGTCTTCAAGGCAAGTTTGCATTGCCTGCCACTGAAAAAATTAATTAATGTGGCTGAAGAGTCCTAATATTTCAGTAACGTTATACTATTACACCCTTGTATAACAGTGTAGGCCGCTGTTATGGAAGCAGGTCTTATCAGGGTCTTGTACTCAGCTCTTGCTTGAAACATTGAGTTGAACTGCAATCTTACACATGGAGACGCAATGATTCAATGATTAAGATTTTGATTGACACAGAGTCCCGTGATTAGTGTCACCACCTGATTTTTTTTTACTGACCTGGACAGCTTTTTTTTCTGTGAAATTGGTGTCTGCAGTGAAACACTGAAACAAAGCTATTGCTTTAAATGAAGTTTTTCATTGAAGGAAACTAAACATACAGCGACAACAGAGCTTCAGTGCAATGAGCACTTCACCTCCACTTGTTTGTTTTTTTAACTGCAAAGATCCAAAATGGCATACAGTATTTTCATCTCAAGAGCCATTGGATAGGATGGGTTGTTTTTTTCCTGTTGTTTTTTTCTTCTCTAATATTTTGGAGGGTGGTGTATATCTACACGTGTTTATACAGTAAACAGAGTTGTCCTGCACAACAATCAAAACAGAAAGAACAAAATTATCCTTTTCTATAGTTTTACAGACTACAGTTTTACTATTAAATGCAATTATATTAGACCAGTAAAGAAGTAAAATATCAACATTTTTGTAACAATTAATTGCCTCTCAGTATCGTAAAGGATATTGAATGTTTTGTTTTTTATGGAATTGTACTCAAGTGTGACAGTTCAATTTGATAGTGGGGGGTACTGTAAAAAATTTAACTGCCTGAATTAAACCCTTCAAATTAAAAGTACAAAATGATTCATAAATCATGTGACATTGTCAGAGTATCTCAAAATAAGAAGGTATGTGGAGATTGATATGCACTCTGTGACATTCTGTTCTGGCCTGTTAGGCCACCAGAGATTTGTTAAGTATTGCCAACATTTTAATTAGTTCTCAAAACAATCCAAACCACAAACATTCAGTAACTGTCATAAACAAATTCAAATTGTGTGTCTTATTGTATTTCCCTTCTTTAAAATTAAGGGGGAACTTGACAACCTGAATTGCCATGGTATTGATTAGAAAACCTAATTGCACAATTGTTGGCCTCTTTTTCTTTTTGACTGTAAGGTAATGAGATTAGATGGAGATCCCTGGGCACATGTTTTCTGATGTACCCAAAAGAAAAATGAAATTTTGAAGGTATTAGGTCTATTGGATATAGAGATTTTGCAATGTGACTTTATCTATCTATCCATTGCCCAACCAAATTTAGACTTGACAATGTGCAGACCTCCAGGAAAAAGCTACCCAATTGATGTTATTGGATATGTAATAACATAGCCACTTATAACACTTTATTTACTGAAATCAAAAAAGATGGTCATTATCTGTGTTGGTTAGAATTCATCACGGTACCATGCCATGGGGAAATGCCCTCCCCCCCTCTTTTTTAAAAATATAGATTTTTATATCCTCTCCATTTGGAATCACAAATTATCGACCTGGCCCCCTATTATAAACCCTATTATTACTCTTGGACAGCCAACCTGGGAGTGTGGACTGTGCTCCCTTCACTGATTCAGATGATTCACATCAGACCACTTACAATTTTATGAATGGTGATCTCAGAAGTGTCACCCTCGTGGGTGTCATTTAAAAAATGAGGCTTCTTACCTTGCCTCTTCAGGTTCGTAAAGTCATCATGTCAGGAGACTATTGTTTTAACATAATGTGTTTGCCACTTGTTTGAGATGTATGAATGTGGTGCTCCTTTGATGGTGGTTTAACTCAAGACTATAACGACTACAGTATGTAGTGTACAGTACAAAACGTTGGTGCTATGAAAACATATTTTTTTGTCTAGCCCTCATTGGATGTACTGACTTAAAGGGTCATACTGAAAAGCATAAAGTGGTGTAAGAAATGCTCACAATCGGGAATCAAATCTATCTTAAAAAATCATATATTTTCATGTAGCAATTATAAGAGCATTGCAGCCTATACCACAAACTGTAGCTGTTATCAACAGATAGAACACTTAAATTGAACAGGGGTCTGTATCAGAGATTGACAGAAGTATAATCAATTAGTGATCAATTCTTCATCTCATGAGCCACTACTGAATCATTTACAGTATGGAAGAACTTAAACCTACCTTGATGGTGATTACATGTTGCTCTTTATTTAAACATTTGTTTTCAGAGATGCGGATTTCAAATGTGTAATGGTATGTTAACAGATTCACCTTTATTCTTGGAAAGCATTGCAATATAATATTGCTTCCTGATGAAAGTGTTCACATTAGTTAGCGTTTTGGCAAGGAATGGTAATGAAGAGTCAAAACGTGTAGAGATCTAATCTATTTGGCAATCTATTTAGTAAAAGGACACAATGTCTTGGCCCTTTGTAACTCTTTCAGCCCAAAAATGCACTCTGTGTAAGTGATTATGTAAATCAATACAAACCTCAATTTATCATTGTTCTAAGAAGTTCTTTTTCAGGAAAACTGTTTTAATAAGTAAAAGTCAGGTAAAGTGATATTTTTCTTTGTGCTACAACTGTGATAAAGGGACTTATTGTGTAGACATGTTTACATCTTAGCATCCCATTCAAAACCAACATTTAAAACCAATACTCAATAAGCAAAATCAGTTAGGTGTCAACATCTTTCAACTGAATATACTTTTGAGTAGAGGGAATAAATAAATGGAAGGTAAAACATGTAAAAGACCAAAAACATTTAGATATTTCAGTTAGGTCTATAGTTTTAATACATACTGTATATATATTATATGTATACATGTATCAATACGTATAAAGTATGTATACAAGTACAGTATACATATCCTTCCATTTTCTAACTGCTTTATCCAGTGTAGGGAAGAAGGGGATTATAAACTTAATCTGGCAAGAAGAGTTGCAAGGCCACATACACCCTGGATGGGATGGCAGTTTGTCACCAGTCACACAGAAACTAACACAGACATGCACACACTCACACTAGGACCTTTGTACTGGGAAGAAATTGGA
Source organism: Lepisosteus oculatus (assembly GCF_040954835.1). Lineage (NCBI taxonomy): Eukaryota > Metazoa > Chordata > Actinopteri > Semionotiformes > Lepisosteidae > Lepisosteus > Lepisosteus oculatus. The sequence goes on from NC_090707.1 coordinate 12,287,092, forward strand.
ACATCTATTGGAAACCCACATGAACACTGTTGGAGCATACAAACCCCAGGAGCTGGACCCAGGACCCCAGTGCTACACGTCAGCAATGCTAGCCACTGTACCAGCATGCGGTCCAACATTACCTACTGTATGCTGATACTCAACCAAGACAATTCTAGGCACCATTTCTCCACTGTCAACATCCTAAGTGCCCCTCCCACATTATCTGCTACATCCCAGCTTTGAAACACATTCTCAGAGTGTTTTAGCTCCAAGATTGAAAACATCTAACAACATTTTCTCCGCAACGTACTGTGTGTTACCACTACACCTCCTCTCTAGTTTTGCTGGTTCCCTTCTCTATAGTTTACCTCTACGTGATGCTGCATGCCTTAGTAAATTCACATATGAAATCAGCCTCCTGTCTATTAGATCCCATTCCCACTGCTTTATTTCAATCCTGTTTTTCTACTCTTTGCCCCTACATTGGGAGTGATATTGGTTCCACATTTTGAAGTTGACCCACATGTGAAACATATTGTAAAAACATATTTTTTGCACCTCAGAAATACCAGTAGACTACATCCTATGTTGTTAACTGTTGCTGTTTCTGGTCAGCAGTTTTCTCTTTTCTTGAATTGATTACTGTAATGACCTGATGGCGTATCTAAATCCACATTGAACAAACTATTTGGCAGCCAGAATCCTGACCAGGTCTTGTGCAAGTGATCCCATTACTTAAATCCTGGAGTTCTTGCAATGGCTTCCCATCAGGTTTCATGCTTAAGAATCCTCATGCTTATCTATAAGGCTCTACATAGTTTGGCACTTCAGTACCTGTCTGATTTACTATTATTCTACTCCCCACCTCGCAACCTTCGTGCACCTAATTCTAGTCCCCAGTTTGTCCCCCAGGCCTCTATGTACTATAAATGACCGGGCCATTTCCTGCTGTGCCCCAGAGCTCTGGAATTCTGTCCCTAAGGATATTAGAGAGTCACCTTCCCTAAGCACTTTTAAATCAAGACTCAAAACCTTCTTCTTTAGAAGAGCTTCTATTTAACTGGTTCTGTTACTGCCCCACTGCTTTTCTACTGTATTCTAAGCACGAATTTTAATTATGTAATTCTGCAGTCTCCTCTCATTGTGTACTTTATTTCTTACTGTAAAGAACTTTGAAAAGCCACTTTAAGGGAGCTACTGTATATAAAATAAATAAAGTTCATTAAGTAAATATGTATATCAACAAAAAAACTTAAAACCATTTTGGCTTTTTAACAATTTCTATAATTTTCAATTTAGTTTTCAATTTCCTGTATAATATGAAATATCAAAAAACAACCTAAAAATTACTCGTTGAGTTGGGTCTAAATGTAGAACACAAATATTCTTATGTATCAGCTTTTTTGATTCTACAGTTTACTTTGAGTTTGTTTCACTGCATTACAGATACCAGAAATCCTGGATAATATTTAAGCCTTGTTACAATTGAGTATTTTCTTTTTTATGTTTTTACAGTGACACTTTTTATTGCTGTTAGAAGAAGTGCTTCCACAATGAATGTTTTCACACTCTGGGGATAATCTTCAGCAAATGTATTCATCTCTGTTTCCATATTATTGATAATATGAGTTACAGTAGGTATTTTTTAAAATCCAGTAAGTATGAAAACTTGACAAACACCACTTACCATTTCTCCTTTAAAACAAAATGTATTTTCAACAAAAAATGAAATCACACTAATATCAAATTATACGGTATACTAAAGTATATACTGTATACTTTTGAAACTGTGAATAAAATGCCTAAAATGTTAGAAACTGGAACCTTCTGATGAGACTTAATATTATTTTGAGTATATTGAGACATACAAGATCTGTTTTAAACAGACATCTGTTTTTTTCCTTTTGTAAGGTGCAGCATAATATAGTTGTTTACAAGAAATATGGGCTTACAGCATATGGATATTGTTACGCATTCCACTCGTGCCGCTCTCCCTTCTTGCATTCCCACGCGCACACCCGGTAAGACAAGCTCACACCGCAAGTAACGCCAATCACCTTTCTCTCCCGTCTCTATTTTAGTTCTCCTTTTTCGTTTTTTGCCTTGCGATTCTGCTCAGTGTTTTCTTTACTCTAGAGTCCAGCATAGGATCCTATTGCTCTAGCAGCCCTCTCTAACAGAATAGTGAGCCAACACGGATCCAGCGGACCAGAACTCCACTGCCACCTTTTTGCAACAGCAGTCCCACGCTCTTCTACAACTGACCTCTGCAGTTCAACACCTAGTGGACCACACCACCCGGCCGCCACCCCCTCCAGTGGCACCCGTGTCTGTCCCACCCCTGGCTGCTGCTGCTGCTTGCCCATTTGCCCCCTCCCACCCCGGAGAAATTTGAGGGTGACCCAGCAAAGCTCCAGAACTTTTTAACCCAGTGCTGGATGCCCTTCCACCTTCAACCAGACTGTTTTCCCACCGACAGAGAGAAGATTGCCTTCTTGGTCTCCCACCTCTCCTGTCGCGCCCTGGACTGGGCTACCTCCCTCCTTGCTCGGAATCTCCCCGTGACTGCCGATGTCAACCAGTTCGCTGCTGCCATGCAGTCCATTTTTGGTCAGCTCCACTCCCACCACATTGCCATCTCCCGTCTCACCTCTCTCACCCAGGGTTCCCGTTCTTTTCAAGAATATGCCACGGAATTCCGCCTCCTGGCCTCCCAAGTTCCCTGGAATGAAGAGGCTGTTATTCACCAGTTCTGCCAGGGCTTGTCTTCTGCTTTACAGGACCACCTCACATTTCTTCCATTGGACTTTCCCTCCTTGCAGCACCTCATCTCCCGTCTGGCTGAAATTGACATTTGGCGCCAAGAATATCAAAGCTGATGCCCTGTCCCGCATTCACGACCCCTTGGACTCCGAAGACCCGCCAGCGCCCATTGTGCCGCCTGACAGGTTTCTCGCAGCTGTACGATGAGACATTGAAGACAAGGTGAGACGGGCTCTCGGGAAACCTCACAGTCCCTCCCCAGTGCCCCCCAGACCGTCTCTTTGTTCCTGATGCAGTGCGCTCCGCAGTTCTTCAATGGGGCCATGATTCCCGCTTCGCTGCTCACTCTGGCACTCGTCGTACCATCGAATTCATTTCCAGGGACTTCTGGTGGCCTTCCCTAAAGTCTGACGTAACAGAATACGTACGAGCCTGCCCCACCTGTGCTAGGAGCAAGACCCCTCGACAGAAGAAGACTGGTCTATTACAACCTCTTCCCATTCCTTCAAGGCCTTGGTCTCATCTCTCGGTCGACTTCCTGACGAATCTCCCGAACAGCCACGGTAAAACAACTATTATGGTGGTCATCGACCGTTTCTCTAAAGCTGCGCATTTTGTTCCTCTTCCAGCCCTCCCATCAGCGCGGGAAATGGCAGACCTTTTTGTCCAACATGTTTTCCGCCTCCATGGCATTCCCAAGGATATTGTTTCTGACAGGGGCCCGCAGTTCATATCTAAATTTTGGAAGGCTTTCTGTCAGACCTTAGGGGCATCCTCCTCCCTCACTTCTGGTTACCACCCCGAAGCCAATGGTCAGGCGGAGAGGATTAACCAGGACCTGCTGACTTACCTCAGGTCCTATGTCTCTGCTGCCCACGACAACTGGGCTTCCCTCCTCCCCTGGGCTGAATATGCCCACAATTCGCTCTATACCTCCTCCACTAATATGTCTCCCTTCCTCTGTTCACTGGGCTATCAACCATCGCTCTTCCCCGACACTATTCCCGATTCTGATGTCCCTGCTGTTCGGGCTTATTTTTCTTCCCTCCCGGAACTCTGGAAGAAGGCCAGGACTGCTCTGCTCAAGACCTTTAGGAGACAGAAACTTTCTGCTGATAGACGGCGACATCCCTTTCCCCGTCTACGTCGAGGCCAATTCGTCTGGTTGTTGTCCAAGAATATTCCACTCCAGCAACCTTCCCACAAGCTGGGTCCTCGCTTCATTGGCCCCTTCAGAATTCTATCCCGTGTTACCCCTGTTTCTTACCGCCTCTCCCTCCCCCCTCAGGATTCACCCCACCTTCCATGTTTCCCTCTTGAAGCCCTACCACAGATCCCCACTCTCTGCTCAGCAACCTCGCCCACCTCCTCCCCGACTGATGGATGGAGTTCCCACCTATACGGTGAATAAGATTTTGGACACCTGATGGCGTAGAGGGATCCGCCAGTTTTTGATTGACTGGGAGGGTTATGGCCCAGAGGAACGTTCCTGGGTTTCTGAAGTGGATATCCTGGACCGAAACCTTATTCGAGATTTCCTTCACACCCATCCCGCGCCGGTTATCCGGTCGTCAGGAGCCGACCCTGTGGGGGGGGGGGTACTGTTACGCATTCCACTCGTGCCGCTCTCCCTTCTTGCATTCCCACGCCCACACCCGGTAAGACAAGCTCACGCCGCAAGTAACGCCAATCACCTTTCTCTCCCGTCTCTATTTTAGTTCTCCTTTTTCCTCACTTCCCCGCTCACTATTACGGATTCTCCTCGAGCTCCCTAGTGCGCGGTTTTCTTCTTGCTTGTCTCAGGTTTTCGAACTCCTAGTCTGTCTTTCATTTTCTCTTTCGTCTAGTGATTTGGATTGCTGCTTCCCCATTTGCGCCTCCGTGTTCCAACGTCTCGCCTGCTTCCTGGATTCGATTTTTGCCTAGTGATTTGGATTGTTGCTTCCTGCTCGCCACCCTGTGTACCGACTTACTCACCTGTCTCCTGGTTTTCGTTTTTTGCCTTGCGATTCTGCTCAGTGTTTTCTCTACTCTAGAGTCCAGCATAGGATCCTATTGCTCTAGCAGCCCTCTCTAACAGATATTGTAAGCAGTGCTTTATAAGAAGCAATATTACAAGTTTGTTAGATGGTCATGCTTTTTAATGTTGTGAAACAGTTACAACTAAATAATATGAAGAAATTCCATAATTCATAGCAGCTTCTCTATTTTTTTAATGCTTTAGAAAGTCTATATAAGCCTTATTGCATTGGTAAAAGTGGAGGTATACCGCATTGATGAGCCCAAACAAGAGGAAAACGGCTGTCCGTTGTTTCTTGCTTTGATGTAATATGTGCAAAGAATTAAATGTCTCCTCAGAAGATTCTACTTTGGAACGCTGTGCAACTGTTACGTCCCAGTGTGTGATCTGTGTGTTTTTTCTGTTATGTCCACACTGTTGACCCTTGATTTTTCTCACTTCCCCATTGGCCAACCATCACACCACTGTTTCAATATGATGTCATCATCAAACAGCCCTCAGCCAATCAGAACACATCTTATTCACTATATAACATGGAGGCTTTCAGAAAGAAGAGGCCTTTCGTTTGACTTCTGTCCCGTTTGGTTTTGGTTATCGCTTCGCTCCGCTCCGCTTCACTCCTGGTTATTGCTTCGGCTTCGTTTGTTGGTTTGTTTTGCTTTGTGTGTGTGTATTTTCGTATAGCTTCGGCTTTGTTGTTTTGTTGGATTTACGTTAGTTTCTTTGTACTTTCGTTTGTTTGTGTGTTCATCCTTGTTTTGTCATTGCCTTGCCCCAGTGTTACATGTTCAACTTTTGTGTTCTTTTTGTACCCTGCTCCTATTTATTACTCTTGTTTTCCCTTATTTGTCTTCCTGGTTCACTTGTGTTTTTGTGTGAACTTTTGTATATAAGGTTAGTTTAGGTTGTTGGGTACACTTACACACTTAGTTGATTTTGCATTAGTACACCAGTTTAGTACAGGTGAGTGCTGTTTGTCTTGTATGGTTTTGGGTAGTCAGTGCAGGTTAGCTAGGGTGTTGAAGACGCCGAAGACCATGTGTTTCGGGTTTTCTTTTGTAGTCAGATTAGCTTTCCCTCACTGTCCTAGCCAGCTCCATCTTGTTTATTTTCTTTCCTTTGGCACCACTCTAGTTCCTTACCCTTGTTATCATACTTCTGAGTCCCTCACCAAAACCCCCCCTGCTTCCAAAAGAATTATCCTAAATGTTACACCCCTTTTCCCCTAGACACTTGGGGTCGTAACAGCAACACTCATAGATGATTAATATTCATACTATATCCTATAATAGATAGATAGTGGTTTATGTCTGCTCTGGTGCCAGGATATTTCCAGAACCGCACTTTGGAAAAAGTATTGTCTGCTACCATTTAAACAGTGAGAACAGATGAACAAAAAGAAATCTCTGCATAGACAAAAGAAGGATTGACAGCATCTAAAAAATCATTATGAAATGACAAGGATATTGATTTTTTTCCTCCAAAACAAACAACCATATTTTAGGCGCTTAAATAGCCTATTGATCATTTTAATAAATGTTTGCATCTTTACCCTTAAGGAGCATTTATATATTTATATATGAATATGTACTTCCAAAGCATTTTTTAATGTAAAGACTGAAAAAAATAATAAACATTTAACCACACAATAGTTCATTAGTCTTGAAGGAAAATATGACTTAATTAGGTTTCATTCTAACAAATTTTATTTTTCAAAACAATGTAAAGTTACAATAATTTTACTACCGATCTAGCAGTTGTACAGGTTGAGTTAAAATGCTAAATGCTTCCAAATAAGACGATTACATTTGTTCACATTCCTTCACAGAGTACCTCAAGAAATAGAGTTCCCTTCATTGAAACATGATTTACTTAGTTGACAAATTTCTTAAACAAGTATTCTTGATCTTAAAATAACAGGTAATTTAGAGTGACCTACAATATAGTGTAAGAATAACTGGCTTGGGGCTTTCCAGGAGTTTTAGAGCACCCATTATACAATATACAATGTAAAGTACAAAAAATAGGTAACTGACTTAGAAAGTAAATAATCTTGCTTAAATGCATGTTTAAATATGTGAATTGTCTAAAATGTATTTGGCTTAAGATTGGCTAGACTTTTGGGAATACAAATACTAAAGATAATTTAGTGATTATTACTTTCAGAAAATAACTATTTGATGAACTATGATAGGACAAGAAGGAAGCAGAGCACGAAGAATTAGCCTGAAACCGGACTTGCTTTTGATTAACAGATCAGCTTACAATTCAGTTTAAGGCTAGTTTATTTTAACAGTTAACAATGACAAAGCCATTCAATTTAAGATACTAGAGTGGTTTTAGGCGTATAAGCTAAATTAAATAAGAATACATTCCAGCAAGATGTTGATTTAACTACTATATTGCTGGACTATAGAACACATAACACACAGTGTTGTTGTGTGTCAGTAGTAAAGTAACAGCAGGTAACTTTGCAGAACCAAAGTGGTTTAGTTATTAGTACTGTGACAGTGGAGCACACCTCCCACTTCACTCCCTTCTCCTCGGCACGTGGGAATGCGCACCTGCAGCACCTGAGGCTCTTCAGGTTTACTATTTAAGATCCCCACGAGAGCGTGGACGGCATTCGAGCGCTGAACCAGTGTTCTAGCGAAATGGTTATCGAACTATTATTTAATTTCCTTTAGGTGGGGGGAGACTCGCCTTACGATACGACTACATACCGGCACACCGCTCGCTCCCTAGCTAAGGAAAATAAGCGTTGTGCCGGTGCTCAGGCAGTCCGTGCACTACCCCACTTTTACAGTAATTCTGTACTGGCATATGTGCACTGGCTTCCAATTTTATATAGTACTGATTTTAGAAAATGGCCTTGCTTACCTACAAAGCACTTAATGGTCTGGCCGTTGATTCTCTTATTTACTGAGATTAGTAAGCATTCTAACCTCACAGTTGAGGTTCAAGAGAAAAGGTGAAGCTGCTTTTTGGACTTGGGCTCTAGATTGCTCTGTACTTCACTACCATTATTTAAACTGTTTTTTTGTAACAATATTAACTTTTACCTTTTAATCGAATTATTACAGTCTACTTTGAATTCTTATTTTCCCTTGTTACTTTAACTTGGATTTTAATTAATACTTACCTTTACTGTTGAATTTAATTCTTGCATTAATTTTAGCTATTATCCCCATGGAGAAAAAAATGGATTTGAACAAGATAACATTGCTTTTAAACACAAATTGTTGCATTTGTGACTGATTTCTTCTGAACTGGTAATGTTCAGAAGAAATAAGAAGCCTGTTCTTAATGTTATTACAGGGCTAAGGCAGCAGATAGGATGGGTTATAGAGCTCCGCCTGTCCTGTAGCAACTGCCTTTACTGCTGGAGCCACTGAGGAGCCCCACTGTTTATTTTTAAATACAAACATTTTGTATTACTTAATTGCCTAACATCAGCTCTTGTAGTTGTGCAGGAGAGGTGTGGACTGCAGCATGAACTTTATAAAGATTTTCTCCACTATTCATAACTATTTATACTGCAAGCCCGTGACCAGAATGAGAAAGCATGAGCATGGGAGAAAGGACGGAGTGAGTCAGCCCTCAGAAAGAGCCATGAAGCTGCATTGGCGTTAGTGACTTACAGGAAGATAAGATGAAACTTGACCGCTTGAACATCACCTCTAGGGGAACCCTGGCAATGGATAGCTAATGACCTAGTCCAAACCTCAACAGTGATAAGGACTATAGGGCAAAGCCACCAATGTTCCACAAACTTTATTTGTTGGAACATTTGAGGAGTTCTGGGACTGGAAAAAAATCTAATACTTCAAATTTATTTTCTCATTAATTACCTCAGGAAAGAGCGTGCAAGAATAAACAGAGAAGTGTTTTCTAAATATGAATGTTGCCATGCCATTGAATAACAAGTTAGATGGTAAACTTTTACAAATGCTAATTGTACGTGGCAGAAATGACAAAACCAGCAATGCCATGTTTTATTTTTGTGTGTCTGTTGTCCCTCAGGCAGAGAAAAAGCCAGCCAAGGCCTCTGGACACCAATTTTAACACTGTTCTAAGGTTCAGACATTTCACCAGATTAACCGACATCTGGCCCACACCAAGGGAACACTTGGCACAAGTCAACGGCGCCACACTTCTTGACATAGAACTCTCTAACGTTCCAGTTGCCCCCTTTCTCTTAAAAAAAAGACAATTCCAAAATCAGGCGACTTCAATTCTTTTTCTTTAAAAAAGAAACTGGCGTTTATTTTAGTTTATACCCAATCAATTCGCATTTGCCGATTTGTGTGTGACTCGGCTTTGCGGTTATAACCCCTTTTTTGCTAGAGATAGATTTTGAGTTACATGCACATCCCTCTGACAAGCCCAACTGCAGATCAAATTGTCATTTGACATGTAAGCTCGCAGAGCCTTGCAGGAATGTTAGTGGCGACACTGCAAGCCCAAACTCGCCAGGGAGTCGATGTCTGCCAGGGAGACCCAGTAATACCAACCCTACCCAGGCAGCACTCTGCCAATCTTGTGCTGCCGCATGGGGAATCCAGGTCACAGTTGTCTGGTGACATGACCAAGGCTAAAACCCGTGATGTCAAGGTTTTTATTTAAGTATTAAAAGCTTTTTAAGCCCCAATATTCCTGCAATTCTCCCCTGAAAGCAGGATTTATGAACTCAGAATCCTTTGAGGCATCATGTCGTTTCATAATGGTATGAAATCCTGCATTGTCAAGCTTGTGTTTGTTTTTTGCTACAGTTCTGAATATAGAGATGAATAGCAATGTCTATTGATATATTCCTGATAAAGATTGGTTTCTCATCAATATTAAAATCACAAACAAGGGAATTAATCCCAGGGAGTTTACATTTAAATGCTTCTGGGACCAGACTGATCCAAAAAGGTTCAAAGATATCAAATCCAATGCAATCTGACATTACAAAGGCTGAAAAGGGCTCACAGACACCTAGCCCAATTGTTATTTAAGACTGCTCTCTGTAAGAAATTGCATGAAATCATCTTTGGATGTTTTCTCTCTAGTGAACTGCATAAAACAGCTTTTCAGTTTAAATAGTTAGAACAGACCTGCATGAAAATGGACTTAAAGCATGAAAAAGCCTAGCTGATGCGTAGCTCATCAACTACATGACGAATTGCAATGCAATAAATGCAGAACAATGCATTTATATATTTCTAAATGGTTAAAATTTGAGCCTCCAATTAAAAAAATGCATCACGATCTAAATAAAAGTAGTAAACTGAAATGTAACTTATGAACCCTAGATATGTATTTCCTTGAGTATCCATAAGACCCTTAAGTGTTACATAATCCATTACTCTGTTACTGTTTTGTTTGATAATACAATGCACTAACATTCTTTCTACATTTTTTTTTTAGTTTACATATTTCTTAGTCATATTTTTTGCTGTAAATTGGTTTTGCATTGTAGGATCACATTGGATTTTAAACTTATTGTTTTTAAAATATATTTCAATTATTATTATTTTAGTTTTGACATAAGCAGAAACGAATGTGCTGGACTAGTTGCAAATAAAGCAGAAAGTGTTTTTGTCAAAAGGGTATGAGGACCAATCTTTGATTTCCCACCCACCAAAATGCAAAGGGATGCAAGTCTCTTGTCACAGGTTCAAAGAGTGACCTTATTTGTTACAGATATTTCCCAGGGTTATGTGTAGTACATTACAGATGTTTTCTTGCCACTAAGAGGCACTTCTTGAAATGAATTAAGTTCCCTTTGCTTTGTTAACTTTCATGGCATGTTTTCTTACCAAAGCCTTCACCCTCTGAAAAATTAGTGGAAGAATTTGACTGATTATAGCAGCTGTGTTGCTTGTTCTGTTGCTTGTTCTAAAAGGGATACTCAGCTGAACTTGCATTTTTTTTCTTTCATTTTGTGCTGTCTGCATGAGTAATTACCTCCCTGATTTCTGAGATGCAATTGAGTAGCTTCCACATTAGAAAAATCCAAAGATTGATAGAGCCCTCTCTCCTAAAGGATTAGTTTTCTGTTGTAATTCCACTGTGTAGGTCATTCAAATAGCAAATAGCTACAAAGTTTAATTTGTAGCAGGTACTGCCACCTAATAAAATCACCTGAATACAATACATTATGATTCACAATATGTGATTAATTGATTGATTCATCCATTCATTCATTGATTTTTAAGGTGGTATTTCAGTTTTGCAAGCCTTCCTATCCCTTTCTCAGGAAAATGTAAATCTTTGATTTAAATGTAACGTTCCATCACAATATGATGGTACAGACTACTGCAAATAAGTATATGTTCCTCTACATACCTTTGTGCACCTTTTGATAATAATGACCAATCAATGAACAAAACAGTTGTAATGCAAGAATAATCTTAAAACATTATTTCCCGTCTATTTGAAATTCAGGTGGAAGCTGTGCCATCATAATAGAAAAATGTTGACCTGGGGTCACATTTTGTGACACTTAATTGTTTCTACTGTCAAATATTACATTTTGAAGAATTCAGGAAAGTCTAATTATGTATGTTTGTGTCATGTGAAGTGTTTTGTTTGAGAAACAGTCAAGTCTTTCCATATACTGAACAATTGCATAGAAACCTAGAAAGGATATTTGAGTGGTTTGAATTTTACTACATTTTTTTGTTAACCTTATTTTTTCAGAAACTTTCAATATTTTAATTAGATTCTCAATATTTTTCTCATAAAATTATGGCATTTAATACAGAATGATGAGAATACATATTTAATCTAAAGACATTTCATTTCCAGTAATCGGCAGTGGCTCCTGAACTTGTCATATGCTGTGTAGGACAACATATTTGACTTCCACAATATTTTCTTCTGATGAACAAAGTGGGGAATTTTGAAGAATGAGTTTTGGTTCCTCAGTAATTCATAAAGCTAAAAATACGTCTGAAAAGTAAGATGATATGTATAAAATTACCTATGGTGCACAACAGTAACCATGCATTGTTCTGGGAGTTTTATTTACTAAAGAGTATCAATCTGGTGTTCTGCAATATCAGGTGGAAACTGACAGATATACCACAGAGAATGGGAAAACCATTACAAATGAGATTATAAATGTATAACAAGTCCAAACATAACCCAAGTGTAATATTGTTTTTCCCATTGACCATTAAGGGGCCTACATCCAATTTTGCTTTAAAATGTAACTTTCTTCTCTTGTTTTTTAGAAACTATTGCAAATGTTTCTTATCTCTGGCAAAATTACTTTTTTAAGAAAGACTTACACAAAATCTTCCCAGTGCTTGGTAACTCCGAACAATATAAGCAGTACTTTAAAGGTCATTCCTGTGTATAAGTGTATTATGGCACTGGAAACTGATATTACTGATGGACAGCACAGAACACTGTTTATTTGGCCTCTCCATTTTTATACATTCCTGTGTTTAACATTTGGGAAAAAAAAACATGAAGTACTCATGTGAAGATACTTTTATATTACAAATCTTCTAGCACATTGTGGTATATTACTTGCAATTAGTAATGGAAATCCTAGGTCCTAAAAGGAAGCAATTGTTTCCTTCATTGCTCCTCCTTTGCTCTTCATACTTTTCAGTGCTCAGATTTACTATATTTACTGCTCTGCAGTAATAAAAATCATATAACTGAAGTCCATCTATCCATCCATTACCATTGTGAGCTGCTTGTGCTAGTGAGGGTCACAAGAAAACCAGAACCTATAGCAGAAGCACAGTGCATGAAGTGGGATTGATTATACACAGCTTCTTCTCTATGGTTGGGATGTCATCCCACAGCCATGGAGAAAAGGATGGTTTAGAATGACCAAATCACTTTTCGTTGGTGTGAAGTTTCGGAGGTTAGAGGTTGCCCAGAGTAGCCAACTCATACCCATGCCAACATGTTAATAATGAAGATCACACATAGGGATATGCCGTGGACTAAGATTAAAGTCTGGATCATATTGTCATCATTAACTCTAGTAATACACAAAAACATTGCAAAGATATTTAAGACGGTCTTTGTTTCTCTTACTCTGTTCAATGAAACAAAATATTCTGCCCTTCTAAGATGGAAAAAGCCTAGAAGACAGACGGAAAAACACATATATATTGTGTCCTGAAGCTGTAGTTATGATACCCCATAAAGTATTATGATATGAAAAAAACGTTTGAAGCCCGCTTGTATACAGTATACAGTAAAGTATGAATTGTGGTTGTGGCAGTGTCTTTAAGCTAGTCAATAAACAGCATAGCTCCAATATTGAAAGCACTCAGACATGTACTGTAAATCCCCGTTGTTTCTTATTGGGTTTTTAATTCTTAATTGTTCTAAAATGGTCCCTTTATCGGCTAGATTTGTAATATTAGAGTAATAAAAATCATATAACTGAAGTCCATCTATCCATCCAAAGGACAAAGTATATAATGGTGAACATCAATTTAAAAAAAATCACAAACTAATTTCAAAATATGATTTTTCAAATGGAATCAGCTTGGGGTTTTTCTAATTATGCCATTGTCATTCTAATCGATTAATCACCTTATCTGGGTGATTAAAGCATTTATTAATCTCACACGCTCATTCAGAGTTTCACGTTAAACTAAGAAGTGCCTTTAATTATTGTTTGAATACTGCATTCTAGCAGACTTTATTACTTATGAATTGTGCATACTGTCAAAATTGTAGTCCCTCCCACTTAAGGGCGCTCCAGCTCTTTCACTTCGAACTTGATTTTGTGTACCTGCCCCTTGTTTCAGCCTCCTTCCAGCCCACCTTAAAAGCCAGACGCCCACTCTGTTCCGGGCTCCGCATTGGTTCCCAGGATCTGAGCATCTGGTTCCGTTCCCCCTTTATTACTCCCAACCCACCACCAGATCCAGCTCCGGTTTTTAATCCTGTTTGTCCTCGTCTTGAATGGACAGCCCGGCTTTGGACCTTTTGCCTCCCTCTTGGACTTCCCTTTTGGATTGTTTGTCCCGGACTCACCCCGCTGAACACCTGCAAAATATAAACATGCCCCCTGTTTACATTCCCGACTCCTGCATGCTTTTTTCCCCATGTTTTCCTCACTCATCCCTGGATTGTGTCGTCTGCAAGAACGCTTTCATGACACATACAGTACCTGTAGCTGTATGACTCTTACAAATGAGGACAGATTTTTTATCTCTTTCATATCTTGTTATGTGTGGAGGTAGCCAACAAGAGAAAATGATACAAGGGAAACTCCATGAAAACAGAATACTTTTAATACATTTACTTAATTGTGGAAAGATGCATCATAATAATGTTTGTAAATTTTTGCAAACATTATTGATACCTTGTGTTTAACAAGCATCTTTAATTTACTTTATTAACAAGGAAAATGACCTAGGCTGTAGGTTTTAGTTTTAAAAATGTTGATTTTATGTTCATATAATTCACTTGCCATTGTCATTTCAACTGTTCTCTGACACTTCCTAGATTTTCTTCTTGTGTGAGTTTTTACTACAGAACAAGGGTACAATATTTTAGTAAATACAAGATTTTAAATTTGTTATATAAAGTCCCTGATTTATTAAAATATTGTACCCTTAGTTATTAGCATATTGTAATGCCCATAGTTATTAGTTAAATGCCAAGAGAACAATTAATCATTTAATTCTCCTATATTCAATAATCACTTTTTTAGCTACTGCAATAATTAACCTGAACAACAGATGATGTTGAACTATAGTACTCAGTATAGGACATGTTTAATGATACAACTCATTCAGAGGTGATTGCTATTGGCTGGCTGAAACAGAGGTGCAAACAGCAGAATCAGTTGTATTGCAATAGTGTTGTGGATTCTAATTCAGAATTTCTTTCCAGTATGTCTTTTAAAGGATTCCTGCTATTTCCATACCATATTTTATTATGCCTTTGCTTTTTCAGGATTGTTTATTCCCATAGCAAGTATTTACAGCAGTAAGTATTGGTGTTACAATTACTACCACTGCCCCAACAAACCAATGAATATTATGCACCACATTTAAATTATGACGCTAGTTGTTTAGATGAACACTGTTCCCTTCTAATCAGGGCATCAAAAGGATTTCTCAGCATACCAGCTGTGTGTTAATGTAAGCCAATTTTGTAGTCTTTTACCATGATGTTTCTGGAGATGTTTGGGGTATTTTGAAAAATGCTCAGTTTTTCAGCAGGAACCTTTGCTGAAGCATTGCTAAAAATCCAGATAGGATGCTTATAGGACACATTCAGAAAAATGTTTTTATTTCTTGATTTAAAATTTAGATTGGAAAAGCAAATAAAAACTAATTTATTCCATAAAGGTGCTGTACCAAAGCAATAATAAATAACCGTATTTTCTCCTTAGTCACTTCCATACAGAGTTAGAATTTTACACAAAATACGAAAAAGGGAACACCACACTTTATTATTTAATACCTGTTTTCAAACTATACAGCCTAATTGATGGAGTGGTACACCTTTACAACACTACCCATTATAGTGAGGCAATAGCTATTACTGCATAGATACATTTACGGAATGTATACTTGTCACAACCGTAAATATCATTTTGTTAGATCTCTGCTCCAAACGTTTGGCACTCCTGGAGTCAGGAGTCGGGTGAGGAGGCAACCCCATCACCTTCCCTTTTCTGATTATGCTTTTCTTCCTCCAATTAGCCCAAAAAAGCAATTGTCTGGTGCAAAAACATACAATATGGAACAAAGTTAAGAAGTAAAAAAACTAAAAAGAAACTGCAACCAATTCAAGTGCAAATTGGTGCTACGGAGCTCTAGAAAATAGAGGTGTCAAGTTCTCAGTTCCATTAAGTTGCTGGACTTGCATATATGAAGTAACTGTCTTTTGGAAAAAACTTTTGAGCTGTTAATGATGATAACATGGGGTTGATAAAATAGGGTTTCATTTTGTCAGAACGTTTTTCAATCAATCTCCCCATCACGCAAAAACCCCATACCACAAGAATTGATACTGTATAATTGCCCACCAGACACACCGAACATCAGAGACAAATTTTCCACAAGGTACAGAGTTTGACAAATCAGTTTAAGAACCCCAGTCACCAAAATCCAAATGTCCCAAAAAAGCAGTCCAGCATCTCTGTCTCTAAAACCAGCACTTCTTTGTGACCCGGCATGACGTCTTCCAGCACATCAAAGAAACTCTGAGTAGTTTAAGAGACGTGTTCCTCAGTCCCAGCCATCATGTAAAATGTGGTCACTCATGTGTTCCCCCTTTTGCTTTTCTCACATACAGCTTCGGATAGAGGGGAGGACCCTTTTTCTACTGTTGAATGTAGAGACCCTTGTGTCCAAAATCTCTCCTGGATGCTGCGGTGCAAACTGTGTTCCTCTAGTTTCATCTGTCTCTGTATGATCCACAATTCTTCTCTCCCAAATCCTCCTGACTCTAGCCAGGGCTAAGAATTCCTCTTTGTGGTGATGAAAGCTTCTCTGGGATGTCTTGAGTATGGTTAGAGCACTGGCTCCACTGGCTGTATGCAGATGGAAAGGTGTAAGGATGTGTTGTACTAGTTAGACATGTCTAGCAGTCCCACAGACAGTTGCCACACTACTGCAATTCTGTATTTCATAAGTATACATCATCTGAATGTATCCATTCTCTTACCATAACAGTCTTTATTAGCAAACATGTCAGTATTTGGCACTAGTGTGCTTCATAAAAATATGGACTGTTAACATGAAATTTGTAACGTGACAGAAGTAAGGAAAAACAGATCTTCTATTTTGAGAGCCCAAGCTTCACAATCATAATACCTATCCAACATTTTCTCCTTAGGTCTCAAAACACATCTGGACAGTATAATCTTTTTAATAAGGATCTCCATTTGGTATAAGGAGAAAAGATGCAATTGTTCATGAAAAACTGAAAATACCCTAGCCCTCTGAATATATTCTGAGCATCAGAAGAAACTTAACACTTTCAACTGCATCACAAGTACAAAAGTGTTAACAGGAAGTTGACAGCAATCTTGTGTAGCAGATGTACTAATATTTTATTGAGAAAATTTAACAAGATTAATTGTGCTAATTAAAATCGGTCATCAATAGGATTGATTAACATTGGTGGAGTACGAGAGTCCTTGGCCGGTAGAACGTGTGACCTCCATTGAAAGAAGAGCAAGAGATACAAGTACCAGGTTGCAGACGCTATCTTTTGGGTTTCGATTCCAATCCTCTTTATAGAGCATGCACAACCATGTTCCTGTCCACTGTTCTCTGAATGGCATTGCATCCCATTGCCAACAAATGTTCAATGGGGATCAGCTCTTGCAAGTACTGGGCATCCATGGTCAACTATCATACTCTTGTTCTGCAACCATTGTTACATGAGCAGCAGGAGGACGTGCTGTGTTGTTCTCCCACAATGTTGGCGTGTTAGGATGAGATTTCAAGAAAGGCGGCAAGTGAGTTCCTAGGACTTGATCAATGTCCATCACAACAAGTGGAGCTCTGTAGAAACTAAACACTATCCAGTATTTCTCATCAATCTCATGATACCTGGGCTACCAGATTGTTATTGGCTGTTTTGCTACAACTTCTCACCAAGTTAGAACTTGTGTTAACACCTGTGAATACCCCCAAATGACAAGCAACAATGTGCTGACCATAGAATCCAGCACCTTGCATACCAATAGCAATAAGGTGCTGTTTTTTTTAAATAAGCAGGGCATATTGGTTCCTTTGTGTGTGCTTTTTCTTGATTTGTGCCAGGCTTAACATTCAACAGGCCAGATCACCTCATCATCTGTGCCCAATCAACTCTATCACTAATGAGGTGTTGTAGTGCTTATGCAACAAAGCCACTCATGTGCATCACAGTCATCAATGATTAATTAATCAAAACAACACCACAATCCATATACATTATTGTTCTCAAAACACCAATGCCTAAATAGATTGATAAGTTTCTTTTTATGGTTAAGTATGTTTCTTTTATATGTCTTTAATGTGAGATGCTTGCTTACTTTTTTCTTATTTTGACTCTTGGGTTGCATGAATCAGCAGCATATTCATACACAAACATTTAATTAGTGATCACTCCATTCAAGCTCATTTAAATTCACTATCTCTGACTGACAAATCATGGATGCTTTGCATATTAGGCTCAGTGTCTCTAAACCAGCTGTACGGATCACTGTATTAACACTACCCTGTAGCTAAACATCTGGGCTGCACTGGGAAAGGCAGAATACTAAATATTCCTCACACAGCAGTGGCCAGATGGTGGTAGACAATATTATGCAAGTATATTAGCAACTTTCAACTTTTAAGGTATTGTACTAACTGGTATTTTTTATTTTAACAAGTATTTGATATTAAATTACCTTGTAAAGTAAAATGTAATAATGACATACCTATAATTTATGTCTGTCTAAATTATACTGTATGCTGTTAAGCTTTCATTTTATTTGATCTTGCATACTGATTTCAAGTTTTCTAATTTACTATAGTTTATGTTTCTCACTCCATTAAATCAATAGCTTGTGGTGCATTATGGTGCTGCTATCAAGACTATGTACTCTCCTCACTTAATTGTACAGCAGTTTCTAGCACCTTAGAAAAATAATGGAATTTTCTTTTCTTAATAATGAAAAAGGAAGCAAAAATGTAGTGCTACGTGTCATTCATCACAAAGGTGTCCAATAATTCAGATGTTGAGACTTTCTCATTTTCCAATTTGATTTATTTTGTGTTCAATAAATCAGAACTGCATTACTACAAATGCAATTGTAATAATAATCAAAGATGAGCTTTTTGGTAGTGGTAGGTATCACTTTTCTGTCACATTCACAATTCATTTTCTCAACTTTATTTTTCCATCTTCAACCAACATCAACCATTTGAATTCTGACACCAAAAAGGTGCTTCACTGCACAATTCAAGGATGTGTCCACATTCTAATCAAAAGTGAGTGAGATGAATTACTTAAGAATGGCAAGCTATATTTTAGAGAAACCCTGTCTTCTTATTGCCAATAGTATCAAGATACATCCAGTATATGTTGCAGAAATTGCCAGCTGCCAGGACTATAGTTTATCCATCTAGATATTAAAAAAACAAATCCCCAGACTTTGTGGTTATTTGTGCCATGGTCCTCCGGGACAACTTTGTATACCCATACAACAGAGCACACTGCACTGTGTCTTTTATACCCATTTCTGTTTTCTGTCAGCTTCATAATACTGCATTTTACCTTTTAAACGTGTTTTAGCAGAATATGAACAGCGTGGTGTCATGACCATTTTAACATTCAAGATCCTAAAGTAATTTTAGTACATTTCCATGACTAAAATATACTGTTTTCTTTAACTTAAAAAATATATAATATTTCCATCAAATTATGCATGAGAAACACTCCTCTGTATTAATACTATTCTGTCAAAAATGAAAAGGTTTGTCAAAGTGCAGGTATTTTTACATATTTGTGATGTTCATTTTCAAATAATTTCACACTGATTTTGTAAAATTGAAAAATACAGAATTATTTATGCAATAACTAAACAGAATTAAGAAATTCACTCTGAATCTCCATAAACACCTATTTAATGACTCAAACTGATTCAAAACCAGGACTTCAAGATTTTAAAGTTTCATGCTTTGTTGAACGTGTTTGCATGATGTCCTGTCGGCTGGTCAATGTGGTATGCTTATAAAAGGATAATGTGTAAAAGCAGAGCAATTTCTGTTGTTTTTTTCTACACTAAATACCATTTGATAGTTTCCTGAATCGCTACAATTAAGCTAAATGGAGGACATTAGCAAAAGTCATTGTTTTTCTTCCAGTAATATTTGCAATATTTAAAGATTTCTTTGAGATGGCATTATCTACAGGCAGTTAGGAGTAAGTGGATCTTACAAATTTTCTGCTTGTTTCCATAGAAATTTATTGATCGGTATTTAATTTCAGTTAATATTCCTTTCTATCAGAGTGGCATCCTTGCTTACACTCACTGCACCTTCCCCACGCAATCGTTTTTGTCTTTTGTTCGGCTCAGTAGGTTTCCTAACCGGTCTGTTTTATTGAGTAAATTCAAGCTGTCACTTCATATGCCTGAAGGATGACTCAAATATAACACATAATAATAAAGGAAAAGTAGGATAGAATAATCTTGTCAAGCCTGTAAAAGTGATTGCTTGAAGTTGTAGCATTCAATCAATACACTAATTCCACAATTTATACTCTTTTCAATTGAAGAGGAAAGAAACCCTGATATGGTATTTCTTGGCTCACTGACCAACTTTGACCTTCTGTATATGTGAATGCAGGATTAGTGTGTTCTGCTTAAAGAAATCACCTATAAAAATTGGGAAGCAAATGTTTGACATTTAAGTTCAGATCCAAAACCTAAACTGATTAATTCCACAGAGTAACAGCTCTTGAGCTTTTGCTATCTTTAAGGCTTCAAATCCTAGACATTCATCTGGCTGGGGAAATGAAACCGTTGTTGGAGGTTTTCCTAAAATCTTGTTTTTTATTTAGAGTTAAACAGTTTCTTTCATACAACTGTTTTTGTGATGCTTCATTGTTTAAATCGGCAATGCTTTATGATTTAATTAATGTTGTTCTAATGCAATATTGTATTTTAATAGAAAAAAACGTACCTCCTCTTTTGCAATGTGATGTACCACTTTATTCCTTGAAAAAAACTTTATATGGAATGATGACTCACACTCATCGCACTTTTATATGTGGTTTCTTAGGGGATATTACTGGTATATGTATAGACTTTAACAAGGCTTTTCTTTCATTTTAACAATATGTAATCAACATTATATAAATAATTTATAAATTTTAGTTTCTGATTTGTCACAGTATCACTAAATTCTATAAAGTAAATAACTGAACGCTTATTAACATATGAAACTGTGCTCTGTTTATGATATATATATATATTTATTTGATTTTTAAAACCAATTTGAGTGTTCTTTAATTCTTTACATCAAAGAGCAAGTGACCAGTGAAAAAGGTGTGTGCAATTTCTGCCCTCTTTATTAAGTATTGCTCTCACATATTGTGTCCCTAATCTCTTTGGAATGCTGATGCGCAAGTAACATCTGTGACAAATACACTGAGCCATGTGTTTCTGAAACAAGAATTTGACATCCCTACTTAATGACTAAAAACTAACACAAGTCATTTTACAACAGGGACTTTAATTTCAAACATATCAGGCAGGAAACAATAAGCAACTTTTCAATGTAGCTGGTCATTTTTTTCATTCAGATTAAGAATAGGAGGATAGAGAGTGCAGACAGATTCGAGTGTCGAAAACACAGATGAGTGTACAATGTTTTTATTCAATTCCTATGAGAATATCCCAAGATGTGCCAAAGTCTGCTATACTTTTAGAATGCTTTTCATGCTTGATGGGAAATAATCTGTTATAATTTCTATATTTATAGATTTGAATACTGTCTCAAGCCATGTCAGGGAACATCAGTTGTAGATTCAGCCAACTGTCATTTATGCCATCTCTTCCACAAAATGTGACTATCTGAACTTCAATGTTTCTTCAAGAGCAGGTTTTTAATAACTGGGATATGGTGTCAATCCTGGGTGGCCCTGTCACATTCCAAGTACCTGTAGAGACGATCATAGTTTGCTCTTCTGGCTTTAATTTGTCTCTAGACAAGCTTGAACATGTGTTCCTTGTCCCTAGTAGAGGTCATAGCTGAAGGCTTCATTGGAATTGGAGTCTGCAGTGCATTCAGCATTTGAAAAGCAAGACCCCGGCTTACTAAATACAGTATATTGGTATCCCCAATATGACAATCTTTCCTTAGTGAAGGAGCATAGCTTTAGAGATTTGGTGTGTGGAAAGGTGGGCTTTCATGTCTGATCAATCAACTCCAGACACCTGAAAAAAATGTGTTTTACCTCTAAAAAAGTTTATTTTCTTTTTTAAATTGTAACTGGGGTACTAAAATATCTGCTATATACAGACTGTGAGGATCACATAATTATATATAAAAGGTTTTTGTGTTTGAAAGGATCAACTGATTAACTTATGTGTGAAATGCATCAACTATTTGTTGTTGAAATATCTAGGCTTTAATAATCATAAGTGTAAAAATAAAAACTCTGAAAGTTATCTTTTATAATATTTTATTTATATATCATAATTACTTCCATTGATTATTTTAAATGTGACTTTTATTCATTCACAAACATTAGATTGCTGTATGTTACTTGACAGTTTGTAATGAGTGTACAATATTATGCCAAAACGGTCTCTAAATAAATAAATATATTAATATGCAGAGTATATGAATATAAAACAAGTCAAACTGTGATTGTGATCTAGAGATATCCTAAACTTCATTGCGTTTCAAAATATGTCAATATTTAGAGTAATGCAATAACACTAAATTATTTTGAGATATCTTCAGATAAATCATGTAGCTGTAAAAAAAATTAACGTTTTTCCTACTCTCCTTCAAAGCTGTAAGCCAGCACAAAAAATAAACATTCTCTTAAAAAGATGCAACTATAAAGCAGATAAGAAATTTCAAACTCTTACTTAATTTGAAGATAACATCGCACTGTCTTTAAATATCTCTAAATTAATCTGAAAATTGTTGAATAGCTAAAAAAATTAAGCTAAAAAAAATAATTACCTCTGCCATTTATTGTCTGCTTTAATTCCAAAATAGTGATGAAAATTTGCAAAGCATCAAAATATTTAAAAATATTTACTGTGAAAAATACTAAGTGACTTTTTTATCTCCCATTTTTCAGGCACTAGAACAACTGCTTCTAAGTCAATCTATGGATTTGTGACATTTTCACTAAAAATAAAACAATGCTTTTGCATGAACCAATGGCTCAGTTGAGTGGTCTGTTAAGTAACTTAAATGGAAAGAGTTGTAAATTTAACTTCAACACCATTGAATGGTGAATATATTATTTGAGAATCTTGTGGAATGTGTCAAACTCAATACATCTGTTTTCTCTAAGCTCTGCAATTTGGCTGGCTGCGTAGTTGAATTTGTATGAATAGGATTTAACAAAATCAGTCACAATTCAAGGGATGAAAAAAGAAACACAGGTGTGATGCACGAGTTATTAAGAACACATGTTTAAAGAGATGGTCAATGCAGTGTCACTGGCCTGTGGCACAGTGTGTTATGTGTCAAACCAGAAGCCCTGAGATGTCAACTCCAATTCCAAACACTTTATATCTTCCAATTATAAAATCATATTGACAAGTCCTGTCTTCAACTGCTCTGCCGCTGAGAAAGAGGAGGGGAAGAGGCACACAGTGGTGTAAAAAAGGATCTTCCTCTTGCATGGGAAGAAAAAAAAATAGTCAGATGTCATCCTGATCACTAAATGTCTATGTTGGTCAATTACAGCACAAGATTGACAGGAAAGTCCATGACCCCTGCGATGCTGACCTCCTGGCTAGCACTTCAGTAGGTGTAAAAAGCACAGCCTGAGAAATTGAATGTGAGGGGAAAAAGCTGCTGCTCTCCTTCATGTTCTTTTTCTTTTTTTCTGTGATGCAAATAATTTTCAAGGATTTTTGTGTAATGCTTGTGACTTTGAACTCCAGCGTAAACTGGATGTGGATATTGAGCATGTGCACTTTGAATCATATGTGAAAACAGAATTAAACTTGATTCAATACAAAAAGAAAGAACGCAAGGCTCATAAAAAAATGTCACATGCTTAGAACTGATGGTACTGCAATCTGAATTGCATCTTATTTTTAATAGAAAAAAATAATATAAATATCTAAAACAAAATATGCTACAGGTCCATGCCATTTTAAAAGAATATAAAAATTCATTTCTTACACTTCTGACTTATGTTCACAGGCACAGGCATTGTAAGCCAGTGGTGTTGTGAGTCAGGATGTTGTGGAATGTTCAGTTGCTGGGGTTACAAGCACTTTTGGCCTTTGCAGATGTGTACAGTAACCATAGCAACAGGTAGCCAATAGCATAGCATTCTAATTTGTCCATGCCCTTAAAATGTGTTCTCAATTTTTAATCACTTCTGTAGCACATTTTTTGTTTTGTTTTGAGTTTATTTTTTAGAGTGTTCATCTATGACAAAGAAATAAGTTATAATTAAACATTTACCGGACTCTTATTCATAATCATATTGAAAGAGAAAATTCACTGATGACATTATACATTCAAAACGTGTAACAACATTTTTGGCATGTGCTATACCAGAGAGGTTTCCCCTTTTTTCACAGATAAATAGAATTAATATTAAAAATTAATTAAATATTTAGCATACATAGTAAGGCTATAGAAATCCAACAGTATAATATTAGACTAAACATTCTCATAGCTAGCTCAGTTGTTCCTTGTAAAAATCTGCATTCTGAAATAAATACATAATTTGTTTGTATGAGAAATGTTTATCTCACAATTGAATCTGATTTTAACATGACATGGTGAATGTCATGTCTCAATGCCCCGAGTGTTTGCACCAAAGAGCAGAATGAACCTGATTGTAAAAAGCAGCAAATTATTTAAATATTACTAATATCACAATTATCTAGAATCAGTAGTAATTAAAAAAGTATTTCCAACTGCGGAGGTTTTCTTTTACTAAATCACAGCTGCCAAAAAAAGTACAGTGCAAATGGGAGTGCTTATGATTGTCACTGAATGAGCTTCTTTAAACCATCGTTTTTTTAGAAATCTGGTTATGATGGAGGCTTTTTTAAACTTGCTGGGGAAAAACGCTGCAGCATTTTTTTTTCTCATAGGGTTCAACCAGTTAAACCGCCCTTTTAATTCTTAGATTTGATTATTGAGTTGTATTCGTACTCTTTATCCAAATGTCTGATCTCTCCAGGACATGTTTGGATTCCTCTTCAGATCACCACAGGTCATTATGTCTTCTGGATTACCAGTGAAATGGCGGTGCCGTCTTTCCTAAGGACACAGAGAGAAAGAGAAGCATGTATTAGTGGCGCTGACATTGGGAACACTCCCAATACCCATTGTGATACCATTGTAACCCAAGGAACTCAGACAACCTCCAGAAGATTAAAGAAATATTATAGTGTATAGCCCGATCTTTTCATGCCCTTAGGAAAACATCCAAGCACTTTTGAAGTTGATAAAAATTGATGATATAAAATGACACAGACATGACTCTTGCCTGCAGCAATAAAACTCTAAAGATGTTTTAACCTAATCCTTTTTCACCACTGGTGTGTCACATGTGTTTCCCTTATTTATAGACTCACCTGAACAGAACCAGGCTGTACTGAGTACAGTGATCAATGCTACTGGTGTCAAATGTCAGTATTTTTCAGGAATGGAGTTCCATTTCATTTTGTTCACCTTTATCGCAGGTGAAACGCTTTTGTAAAGAGTTTACAATGTAGTGGTGAGTTTTGTGTATTTTCTGATGAATCCCTCATGAATTAATCGAGTTTAGGAATCTACTGTTTTGTGAAATTTCAGGGTGACTGAGCATTGTAATGGTTAGGATTCAGCACTGATAAAACCCAAATGGATATTATTTTAATGCTTGAAAATTGTTTGCTATTGATTTGCATAGCTTGTTTTAAATAAAAGATTGTATTTATCTCTATTCCTCTGCTTCTGCAGTATCTACCCTGAGGGTATTTATAAACCAAAAGAATCCCTAATTTGGGTTCCTTTTGATTTGATGGTGCCACCTGCCTAATATGACATGTATAACGTACAACCAACAGTCAAATGTTGCACAGCACTGTAAAATGAATACCCACCAGAGGGATTAAATCTGCATTTAAAATATTTTTTAATGTCTGCATCATGAATTTATAAGAATATTATTGTTTTTTTTTATTG
Organism: Lepisosteus oculatus; assembly: GCF_040954835.1. Classification (NCBI taxonomy): domain Eukaryota; kingdom Metazoa; phylum Chordata; class Actinopteri; order Semionotiformes; family Lepisosteidae; genus Lepisosteus; species Lepisosteus oculatus. The sequence continues at coordinate 12,312,709 of NC_090707.1, forward strand.
TGGGAGAGAATCCAAATAACAACTGCATTCATTTTAAAACATTCAGTTTATTTCCATGTCTGTAGACCACAGTATAACAAGTATTTGAATCAACCTCTTAATGTTTCACATTGTCCCTCTATGCACCTAAGATCTGAGCTCATTAACAGTGCAATACTAAAGAAACGTAGGGGATACCTGTTTTTTTTTTTGCAGACTTCTTTGGCAGACTAAATTTCCCTGGTACCTGTCATCTCTATATTCTCTATAGTACCTATACAGTATAAAATACTTCTTAAATTCACAGGGCACTATTTTAACAGAACAATAAACCAATTTTATCGATGTTGAACTGCAAATTTGAGGATATATCAAATATAGGGAATATTTAGGTATTTCAAGGGTTATACTTCATGTATTTTTATATGGTAAAGGGACAAAGACTTTTATTTCCACCTGTCTATTAATGATCCTAAAGACTGAATAGTCCAGACTTCTGACCTGCCAGACTTTTATTCAAAGAAATAATTCTAAGTTAATGGGTGAACTGATGTTGAAGAGCTTTACATTTTCTCTGGCACTTGAGTTAAATTTAAATAAATGAATCTAAGCTTAGAGTCATTTTACACCCATAACATTTCCCTCTGAAGGTTTAATTTTTCTGTGGTGACCCTGACTCACAGGTCATTTGAAAACGAGTAAACACATACTGTGTACTATCCTTGCGGGAGACTTTAATGGGCCCATTGAATTATTGAAATATTTATATAATTATATAGAAATTCTATTTTCCTTTAAATCATCTATTTTAAAAAATCACATTATCTTTTCATCTTTGGAGTTTAAGTCAGTAGTGCTGTAATTTACAATTTTATTTATTTAAACGTGAAGTAGTTGTCATGGAGTATAGCAAATTCAGACGACCAGGCAAACAGAATGGTCCTCAGACCCATCATTCTGTCCCCAGGGGTGTCCTTAAGTAAAATATTGATTGTAGCCATTTTTAATTACTTCTTTAAATTACTCCATTGTTTGGTATTCCCTCTTGGGTGTCAATAGAACGACAGACCTGTTTTTAGATACAAAACAGTGAAGTTAATGTTAAAATGGAAAAAGATAAAAGGTAACAAATTGACACCACCATGGTTGAACACAGACCTCTATAAATCAGGAATGATGCATAATTCATTCAGCCCTTCTTAAAAAAAGACAGAATTACTACTGCAGATGATTGGAAACAACATTACTTGCTTGCTTCTCTGCATTGGCAGCCATTTATCTCTGTGTTAAAATAGTCATTTTGTTTAATGTTGTACACAAATCTTTCTTTCAGATCTTTTATTTCTTTGGGAAACATCCTTTACACTTTAAATGACGTTTTTGCACGTTCTTCTCACATTGTTCTATTTTAAAAGGCTATTCAAAATCCAGAAGAAGAGACCAGAGACCGTTAAGTACAGTACACTCTAAGTATTTAAGTTTATTCAAAAAGCCATGTCAAGGTTCTGTACTGTATATCTATGTATTTATTCACACCTGAAGAAGGCTCCATGGCCGAAATGTTGTTTTCTTTCTTCTCTTTTCAGCATGGAATAAACCTATTACTTTTTCCTTTGCAACCTATGCATGCTGACGCAGCTACTCACCTGAGCTACTATATATTAATTTGTTCCATACAGTATTTATGTTTTATGTCTTCTGCAGATGTCTGCAGATTAAAATGACATCATTTTTTATGGAAAAGAACACAGTGCTTAAAGAAAATAACAAGCTCGTGTTCAAAGTGTTATCTAGACTCAAAACTACAGTACATAATGTATACATTTCAATGGTTGCTCAGCACCAGCATCACAGTAAAAACATATACAGCTGTATCCCCCTTTTTGCAATAATATCGGGTATATCCAGATGAGTATTAATGCTTAGAAATATTTAATCTTGAAGGGATTAGAGGATGTCATTTGAACTCAGATGACCAAGAACCATTGTGCACAATTTCTTAATTCCAGCAGAGGCCAGTCTAAGAACCCTTCCTCTGAGCCAAACTAATCAAAGATACGGGACAGTCCAATCCTTTTTTACATGTACAACATACAACACACAGACACAGAAATATTTATATTACGTTAATCATATATTATTGCATGAAAACAAATTACAGATCAAACCACCATAGATCATCAACACGTTTATCACGAACATTGGAAAAGCATAGTGTACTCATGTCCTGAGAAGCAGGTTAAACCTGATGGTTGACCCTGAACCTGTGAAAACTAAAGCATTAGGAGTTTCATGCGCAACCCAACACCTGCACAACAACAAGGTAGTTGGTGATGCATGCCATTCTCAACCAAGTGCTATCTACTGTAGAGTGCTTTTTGTAGGGTAAATCCTCCCCTGAGCCACCAGTCCACCCATCCTTTCTTCCAAACAGTCACTAAAAAAAAATGGGTCTGGCAGACCTGACGTGTATCCCACAGTTTCCTGCCCAAATCATGAGGATCTCCAGCTGGCCTGTTCTGCTGGTGAATTGCATCCTTGGCAACCTTCAGGTGACCACCGTGATCAATACTGTCTCACCATATCTTTCTTGAGGCCTCGGCTGATGTGTCTAGTCAAGCAAGAGCTTCCTGCCTCGGTCAGTCCAGACATTTCCTCCACCTGGCACTTCTATCGACACCATGGCTTTTGACTCACAGACGCTACTGAACTCTACAACCTTGTATCAGTTCTGTTGGTCCATCATCACGGAGACTGGCAGTAGCAATAGAAGACCTGTCGAAGTGTAGCAGAGAGTGACTGTGCCAGACTAAAGTTACCTGCATCTCTATCGGGTACAGCTGGAGACACTTTGGTAGTGCTGACGTAAACAAGCACAGTAGGTGACTCGAGAGTTTGTGTGCATGTCCAGTATATGGGGAACACTGTGCACTCCCAGCGCTTCTGGTCTCTGTAATATAGTTTACTTCTCCCCCTTGCAGGCATAGTGACTCACTCGCACTTCTTCCATTTGCTCCCAATAAACTCAAAGCACTTATAAGTGCTCTTATATTTTATCATGCACTCAAAAAAATGTGATGGTATTAGCTAACTTGTCTTTTATTCCTCTCCTGATTCAGAACTGCTAACTTACTTTAAATAGTGTCACTGTCGATTAGTTACGAACAGTAGCCCTGTTCTTCAAAGCCCCACCCAGGAGAATCAACTTCATACACTAAGGTCAACCAAATTATGAAACTCAGCCCTCACTCCCAGGTCTAGCATGAGCAATGTAAAATGGATACCATTTTGTTTTGCGGCTTCAAGGGCCCTGTTGAATATGAATCTGCAAAACATACTATACAATTACATTCAAACAACTCCCGACAACTGGTGCAGCTCTTAGGTTGAGTTAGATCATCTTGTGCAAGATTATTCGGATCCATGAACAGTTTTGTAATAAATGCAGTGTATCCCTCAGGAAAAAGCCTGGAAAATCAAGCAAATACTATTAGTCATAGATTTGAACAATACTATAAAACTTCCTTTCTCTTCCCTTCAGATTATTTGCTTGTTAGTATAATAATGCAGACATGAGTAAGCCATTGGATCATTGCTGCAGAAGCCACTGCATTGTGCTAATGAAAAGTACATTTTAAGTAAATACTGAAAGCACCCTACAGCTTTTAAATGGTTTTATTTCTTTCTTTACAGGTCAGTTTGTAATTGTTTTCCTTTTTGTTTAGGAAATTTTCTTTGTTGTAGCCTTATACATTGCATTTATACAATGTTATTTATAGTATTATTTTTTCAACAACACAAAACACAGACATTTTGATTTTCTTTTTATTAATTAATAAAATAATTTTAAAAAGTCAATAAAAAGTCAAATTCAATAATAAAAGTAATTATTGAAGATGTAAATAATATTTATTTACACATCCACTGCTTTCACAAATGATCTTCACTAAGCAGTTACCTTTGTGGATGTGATGTAAGTACTGTATGATTTTGGGGGCTTTTTCTGATTAATTCAAATCACTGTTTTGCTAAGATTTACCAAATTTACTGCCTTGTATACTTGTGTCCACTGCACAATTATTATAAATGTAAAATTTTAGAGTCAAAGTTCATGGCATAAGAAAATTATATTGTTAAACACACTTTTAATGAGCCTTCCAGCTCTGCTCCTGTATTTGCCCACTTTTTTTCCATAAATACATATTACAACACCTAAGAAAACACTGACAGTCATGTAAGAATTGCCAGAAGTCCTACACTGTATAGATCATTGTTTATTCATCTGATGTGTACTTTCTCTTAACTGGATTCTCTCTTTACCACATGGTGAATACAGCTGGATACAGAATAAGGAAGTGCTGTTTAATCATTTTAAGTGATTGTATTCAGTCTGAAGGGCCACATTACTGGCATGCAGACAACTATTCATAAACAGCTACTCATTAATGTATATTTTGGGGGCCCTTGTTTTAATTCTGAAGTTTGTAATTGTAACTCAAGGTAAGGTAATAATGTAAGGTATTTTATGTTTAATTAAAAAAATATAAGGGTTAATATTGTTTTGATTTTCTGCTCTCATCACCACCCACCAAAGAAAATAACATTTCCTTGCATGACTACAGCTAATTCATACTCCACTCCAGGCCCATTCTGCTTGACAGTAGGGCTGTAATGGTTTCAGGTTGACCTGCAGTAGCATCTGAGAGTGCTGCTCACTTCTTTCTCACAGCAGCTAGGCTTGTAGTTGATATTGACTGATCAGGTCTGAATCCACTCAGCTCTGTCCCTTGGGAGTAAACTCTCCATATAGCTGGGTAGAATGACCATCATGTCTTGGACTATTGAAGTTCAAGAACTCAAATCGTACCACTGCATTGTATAGACCCTAACCTGACCTGTGCAGGGATGCATAATGTATGAATTCGTACAGTCCATACATCAGAGACACAGCAAACATTTTTTTTCTTTCTGTATCTTGTCTTAAAGAATAGAAATACAAGAAGTTAAATCACTAGCCACCGCACTGACCCCAAAACCAAATTTTCTAAGTTGGAGACAAGGATATGTCGGTTCAGTCTGGCAGTGTTCCTGCACCCTTATCAATTCCAAAGCCCTCTTGGTTTGCTTTAAATTCCTTCAAATTGTAAACTAATTCTACAGTTCAGTGATTGGGTACTCGAAACAAGACAGCAGAGTCTAATTCAGGACTGTTTGACATATCTGTTTTTTTTTTGTTTTAACCTTAAACTGCATACCTGTATTAAACTTGCAGGACACATATTCCCATTTACAATGTCAAAGCATCTTCATCTGTAGTGCAAGGAGGAGCTTCAACAAAATCAATTACAGAGTACAAAATACAGAACTGTTTACATTTAGAGCTTCTTAAGCAAATAACAGTCTAATTACAAACAACATTCTTCTGAAAAGATTAATCTTTAATATGTCATTATTATTGTTTCAGAATTTCTAGCACCACATTTACTACAATGCTGACATAGACTTTTCTATCCCTTATTGTCACAATAAAAAACAAACCTGAGAGGTTTTTGTTAGGATAGTGAGCAGTTCAAAATAAATGTTGAATTTTCAAAAGCAGACGTGTTTTCACAAGATTCGTTTTAGTTGTCACATGGCTCAGATCTGCCAAGATGAGAGCTCATTCAGAGAATAAAAAATGTAAGTTTTATGTTCTTTTTTTGCATAGTATTAGGATGACATTTTCTAAAAGTCTCAATCTAAAAGCATAACATAATATGTATCTTCAGAGCACTACTTATACATTCATTAGTGTAAGTCACACTGGTTTTTCAAGATGCTGTGTTATTTCTAGAATAGGCGTGTTGCAATTACACTCTACACTTGCTGTTGTCTTGAAAATTGATCATTTATCGTATAAAGGACAGAAATCCCAGTAGTTCTGCCACTTACTTTTTAAAATGGCACCCTACAGGCCTTGTCTTTCAAGCATAGGAATTAGGTTTTGATTTCCCCAAACATCGAAGCATTAATTTTAAGCTAAATTGTATTGTTTTATTTTTAACTGAAAATGCAATAAAGCTGCTTAGCATTGAGAACATAAATGTAATTGATCTCATATGATCTAATAAATAAATAATGATCTAATAAACTGGAAATTAAGAATTACCCTAAAGAATTAACTTACCAGAAAGTAAGTTACCAGTGTCCAAATGTTCATTCCATTATTCTACCTTCATCCTGTTTTTTAATTAAATGAAGATTACTTTTATTCAGAAAATTCATTACTGAATCTCTTGATGGAGGTTATAAACTGAAGTTCAGGTTGGATACCAACAGGCTATCTCACCCAGCTGTTCCTAGACATATTCATAGCTACAAATAGTATATTGTATATCAAATACAAACACTTCTTTCACACCATCTCATGCATCCTTCCCTCACTCCATGGGGTGAATGGGGTTTGAGTCTTCTTGTCCTATGGCCAGGTGGGTGTCCCTTAAACAAGCAGGTTAAACCCAGACTATCTTGCCTGTACTATAACACTCAAACATTCACAAAGCACCTGATTCTTGGATGGTGTTGTCCCTTGTGAAATATAATTTGCAAGACTAGATTTGCTGACTCCTCTTTTATAACTCCTGTCAAGGCATGATGGTAGTCCAATGCATCCTTCTTTCAGCAGGTCAGCTGTAAAACTGAGGGGGTGTGTGTGGTGCCTGAAGAACATAAGATTACTTACACATTAGATCCCAGTGTTTCTTTGTTAATTTCCTCCAATTTTTGTAAAGATGTTAAAAGAACTCTTTACCACAAACTAAGCAGTTAAAACATGCATCTTAATGTTGACTTATAAAAAAGTGCAGACATTTTTTTTCTCTCCGTATGAGTTGCCTAGTACATGAAAAACAAATCTGGCTCTCATCACCATGAAACAGCATGCCTAATACATTCATGAAGAGGATACAGTTAGCTATTGAGGGGTGCTATATATTAGTAAAGAATATCCAGAACCAAGAAAATCTTGTCCATAGGTTATCTGCACGTGTTCATCAAACATCAAAAGAAGAGACTGACAGTGTTTTCAACATTCAACCTCCCCAGTTGTACAGCTGTTCATGTAAAAGGAAGACACATTCGACTGCTTTCAGTTTTGAAAAAAAAATCTCATCAATCTCAGCAGTATATTGTAAAAGCAGAGACAGTTCTTGAAAATTTAAGTGAAATGAAAGTTTCATCTTATAGTTCAAAGTCTTTAAAAATACCTTTGCTTACTATTTTCTTTAAAGAATGAGGAATGTTTTGTTTAATAGTGCACATGAACTGTTCTTGAGGTATGTTTTCATTTTAGATAAATGTTTTGCAGTGGGTAGTGTATAAATCAGTATTGTAAAAAATGAATAATTGTGCTCTTTATTTCATATTAATGACATGATAGCAGATATGTGAGTAAGCAACTTTACCTAATTTGCATTTGTACATTTGAGAGATATCTTTCACATGTAATAAACACATTCTTTATACTGTGTTTAGAGAAACAAAAAATATCTTTATACTCTCAGATATTTATGAGACAACATGTGAATTACCAGTAAAAGAAAAAAAACACTCTGGTCACAGTGATTTATGTTTGATGTTTTTGTTGGCTGCAACCATAATATTATCAGAAAGAATACGTGAGATAAGGAGTTAAGAGAAATTATTTTTAATGACACAGTTAATGGCACAGTTCGTGGTAGGATTTTCACGGTTGTTCGTTTGTATCGTATGTGGGCGTTTGGAGCAACAAACAAAAAGAAACAATTCCTTGAAAATGTTCACATATTTACTCAAATATTTTCCTTTCTATTCTGCAAACCAGTGATTACATTCTCCATCTCTGCATGCGTTAACTTGACACACAGCACATGAAGCAGCTGTTTAAAAAAATAGCCCTGCTATCTTTCTAGTAATAGATGATTGGAGAGTGGATAGACAGCTTCAGCTACATCTTTTATCCGCGCTTGCTTTTGACCTATAGGGTTAGTGTTAATCGCCCCTGCCGACACTAATAATTTCCCATATGTGGACTCTGATAAGTTGTAGCACCTTCTTCAACACAAGAAGACTCCAGCTGACTACCCAGTTATCGCACTAGGCCGTTTCAAGAGCTTCCATGTCTTTTCCTTAGCTCAAAGGTTCTATCAACTGCTCTGAGGTTTTTTTCTTTCATGTGTTGGTTGGTATAAGCCTGCGAAAAGTGTCTGTCTCCAAAATTGTGATATTATAAATTTGATTTAGGTGCTCTAGATTTAACGCAAAGATTGATTTTTTTTCTTATTTTGTAATATCGAAATGCCATTGTCCAGTTGACAGAAAACAGATTTTGTGGCTGCTGCTTTCTACATTTCTGTTAAAGGGATTGGTGAGACTGCCTGAACAACCTTTGAAAGTTCTGTTACGATTCAGTCGAGGATGGTACATAGAAAATCTCTGTACGTGTTGTAATGCATTCCTGCTTTGCATGATATGTGCAGGACTAAAAAGTGTGCACATCAATAAAATTTCTTGTGTTTTTCTTTGTTTTGAATGAACATTACAGAAAAATCCAGTTATCTGTGGGATCTTGTATTGCCATTATTAAATACAGTATGTGCTGCTGTGCATTATACAGCTGTTGTGTTGTTAAAATTACTATGCATCTGACAACCTGTTTTAAATATAAAGGTCTCAGGACTTTGCAGGGAGCTGACTGGAAAATTATATTCTGTTGTATTTAGCTCTTCAAAAAATAGCAGTGCCCAAATACAGTTCTGTATTTTATTTTCTGGTCTACTAGAAAATCATTCAATATTATATCTTTCTGTGACCTTTGGGTCACAAGAGGCTACAACAGTCATTGATTACATGAATTGATTTTGACATACACCAAGTTTTTAATTACTTCAAAGTGCTGTAAAATAAAACAGTGGCTCCACTTAATAAGGATGAATGGAGAATCGAGGTCGCTATATCATAAAATATGCTGATTAGATGACTATTGCTCTTACACCATGTGTAGTGTGTTTCACTAAAAGATTACTGCAATTAAAATACACATATTTCAACAGTCAAACTAGATATGAAAATGTGGAGAGAATTTAGTAATGTACAAATATGAACCTAGATTGAACAGTATGAACTGTTTTTTCCCCACTGTATGTGTTTTTTGTGACATCAGTGCTTTCTTACCATTGTTTGATTTTGCATTATCCATTTCTTCAGCTACAGCTGTGTATAGGTTCAGGTGGGTAGCTGCATCAGCATGCGTAGGCTGCAAAGGAACAAGTCATGGGTTAATTCCATGCTGAAAAAAAGAAGAAAGAAAACACAACCTTTTCGGCCGTGGAGCCTTCTTCAGGTGTGAGCACTCACACCTGAAGAAGGCTCCACGGCTGAAACTTTGTTTTGTTTCTTCTTTTTTTCAGCATGGAATAAACCCATTACTTGTTCATTTATATGTACTGTATATACCAATTTACTTACTGTAATTGCTCCTAAAACGTATTGTGCCATGTAAATTACATGTATCACGTTTTTACACTTTTTTGTCCCACTGCTTTAATTTACCAGAAGCCATTAACAAACCAGTGCTCTTTCTCAAACGATAGTCGCTTCATATTGAACTGGAAGTCAATTATGTGCCGTTGTTGTCCTGTTTATAATATCTCACACAGACTGAAACCTGAGGGAAAATACCATAGGGCAGCTTCTTACACATACTCTAGCAAAATTACATCGAAAGTGATGTCAGAATTTTTTTAAACAAAGTGAGACAGCAACTTCGTTGCTGCAGTAAAGAAAAGCAATAAGAGGTAAGAAGAAAATATTCACAATTTTTCACAGCTATTTTAACTACCCAATGCCGTGAAGTATTTTGAGCCCATTGCCCATTTCTCAAATAAAAAACACCATTCTCGGTCTGAAAAGTTGTATATTATTTATATTATCCGATTATTACATTATTCGATTTTAAATATTTTTGCATATTATTAGGGATGCCTTGTCACACCAGATACTGCATTTTTTTAATGCTGCAGTAACTGAATTACAGCATTCATCCTTTGAGCATTATTGCTCTGTTCCTATTACTTGAATATTTTTCATAAAACTGTTAGCTGCTTTTCTTGATGCCTTTTGTCCTACCTTTACATAGTCTGCCTGTGTACTTATGAAGATACTGCACTAAGATACTGTTTTTACTACAGTAATGTCACTGCTGTCTGACTCTTCTCTCTAATTTTACTTTTACTCTGCACCCAATGAGCCCTGACTTGGGCTCTGGAAGTAAATCTACTGAAGGTGAAGTGTTGTATTCAAATTAGCATGTTTGTAAAAAAAAAAGGAAGTAAAAAATGTCAAAATATTCATCCTCTAGTCACAGCAGTGGTAGTGCTCTAGTTAGAAATAATTATAATTAACACAATTTGCCCCATGTGTTTTTTTTACTGTATTGTGTATTGTAGAGATGTCCAGTTTTATATGTTTGTGGTCTGTGGTTTAAATGTGTTACTGGTGGCTACAAATCTGACAGATCTCAATCCTCTGGCAAAGAATCATCTGTGCCATAGCTAACAGCTGTTAAGTACAAAACCTGCTGGCTGCAACTGAAGCTTTTCCTATTGTCAGTTTCCCGAGTTAAATATTCCAGGAGGAATTTGTTACTACATGGTGATACATAACAGTTGAAAACCCCCTACACCAATATTGCTCTCAAATTGGCAGCAAGAGAACAAGGGACATGAAGGATGCTTCAGCACAGTAACCTATCCTTCTTACCCTCCTGGGAGCCACTTGGCCAGCTTTCATCCTCATAATTATAATAAATTTGACATTTCATAGATAATATTGATTTCTTTATTTTAGCATTTCACCATAGGTGACAGTCTAGCGTCAAGAATGAAATTTCTATTGATCTCCTGCGCATTAATCTCTCATGTGTATGTGATCATTTTTATAAGACCTTTTACTGCACATAAATCAATATTTCATATTTCCAGCTATGCCAGAGGAGATGTCATATTTGTAAACTGCGACTTGACACCTGCAATTCCTTCCTGTTCAGCTGCAACTGTGCAGTACCAGTCAATTTGGGGTTGTGGTAGGAGCAGCCTGCAGTGAGAAAGGTAGGAGGAAAACAGAATTTTAAGATTCAGCCATTAGTTTACTTAGACAGCACTATCCCCTTTCAAGACCTATTATTCAGCCACTAATGGTGAATAATATATTTTAGGATTGATTAGCAAGTGTTGTAACCATGCCTGATGTATAATGAAAATGAATTAGCTGATCATTCAAATTGATTAGTTTAGTCCGAACACATTGCTAATCCAGCTGTTAATTTTCCATTTATTTTTTTCTTTCAAGTAAATGAATTATATATTCATGTTTGTGATGTTAGTCCAAGAATGTAAAAACAATTTTAAATTATTAATCAATTAAAGTTTTGACTCAAGAAGTTAGTTTCTGTTTTCTTTGTGCTGAGAAGCTGTTGATCAATCTATGTGGTTCAGATATCCCCGGCTTTTCTTTACATCCAAACTGGACTTCTTTTTGGAGTAATGTTATGTGCTTGAATTCCAGTTAAGAATGGATTGTATTTTTATCCAAATTAATTAGGCTTTATAACACAAAAATGCAAGATGAAGAATCAATTTTCATTCAATCATAAAAATCATGCCCTACACATTTAACTATGATGCACACTGCACACAGGCTGTCGATTGCAATTTGTTTTCACTGTCCCTTTCAGTATTTTAACTGTACCTGTGTATTTCAATCTACATTTTAAATGATTAAGATTTTACCATTGTAAAAAAAAAAACATACAGCAATGGATCTCACAGTGACGTTACTGTAAACACAGATAATGCACAGCTGTTTTTTTTAAATAGATTATCTCCTGGACTATGCAAGCATTTTGACCATCTCTGTCTCTTCTGTAACATGCCCACAATCGGTGATGAGGACCGAGAAAAGAAAGGCCAGTCCATTAAGAGTATATGTTAATCCAACCAGTCTCTCCTAATTGATGCCATTTTACCAGGTAAACAGGATTTATGTCTGAGATGGATCTGTTTCTGCCCGTTAAAAGGATATTACAAATCCACTTTTTGGTGTAATTTTCCTTAGAGGGGCTATTGGCATGCCATTATTGCAAATTATAAGTCTTTTATTGAAAGGAAGTGCTATTCTTGCTGATTTTTAAAGGCCATCCCTTTTTGTCAGTCACCAAAGGATGTTTATTCACATAAAGAAGTGTCAGTGCATGACTGTTTGAACATTATGACAGGCATGCTACCAAAGTGTGACTGACGGCTCCATGACTGACTATTTTCTGAGTTATGTCAGTTGAAGACTGAAGAGCAGCAACATTTTTTTGAAATTCTAGACAGAACAGTAACATATTGTTGCAGAAGACAGCATTTGATGGGTATCTTTACAAATACCTCATTCTTCCTAATCTTTTATGGGTCTGGAGGATGCCTAATGTACTGCATTGTAAGATCCATCTTGTGCAGCAACTTGCTAATACGGTGTGTTTGTTTCTGGGTGGAAGCAAGATTAATAAACATTTCTAATACAGCAGTTTAAAATTTGTACCCCTCTATGATTAATGTTTAATATGTTCTTATGGTTCCTAAATGTTAAGTAATTGACCTAGGAAATTAATTTAAGATAATATATGGAAATTGTGAAGCCATGGGAAATGGGAATGGTCCCCTAAACAGCTTTCCAAATCTTTTTCCAGTTGCTTATTATTTTTTATGTTGTCCTGGTTGCAGTAGTCCTGTAGTTATTTAGCCAGAAATGAACTCATTCTCAAATTTGTACACAAAGAATAATGTGTAGTATAGTGAGGTTAACTTCTATACTAGCTGTAAGACTTTGTATTATTTGTGAACAGTTCATCATTAGCAATGTACAGTAAGTGTCCCTTTCCTCAAAGTCATTAATTTACCTCTTACGCACTTTTTAGTATTTTAATAAGTTTTGCTGAAGCAATTAACTCTAATATAATAAGACCCAGCAGAAAATAAATAAATCAAAGCATATATCCGCATTTTGTTTTGCTTCATAATCCCCTCCATAACTTAATTAAATTGACAAATGATCTACTTTAGTAATATTTCACTAAAATTCATAATCATTTTTTATTGCAAATATATGTAAAAGCTACATATTGTGATGAAGTAGCTTAAAATATGCTTTTATGTAATGTTTATACCACTGTGCCTTTAACATTCTTGTCACACCAGTTTAAATTGTTTTCTGAATATACACAAAGGCATTACTATGCCCTAACCTTACACTGTTTAATATTTAGTAACATGATTACAACACTTACCTTCAAGACAATAATACATCTTAATATACTGTAGCTGTTTGTGCATGTGTATGACTGTTTCCACATGTTGGCAGTGTCGTACATAAGAAGAAAAGATCTTAAGTAATATCTAGAGACCCAGTTAGAACACAGATGATTCTTTAACATCATTCCTGAACACATATACATACTGTAATGATGCATATAGTATGGGCTAATTAATAAATAGTACTTTATAAAATATACTCCCTCTCAACAGTTGTCTTCTGTTGTGCAACTTAATGATAAATGAGTGTTTTCTACTGCACCTTGTTGAGAAAAATAAGTTACTTTTACCATGTGTTTTAAAAACGATTAATCTTGATTAAAGTGGAAATGTACCTCTCATTTCTCTGTTTTTCAGAAATATGTATGTGTTCATGCCTTCATCAGCTATTGAGCCCCACTGTCAATGAAACAGTTTTCTCTGTTTTTAAAGTATTAACAGTAAGAAGTGTAGTTTTTCTTTTTTTTTGTTCAAATTCCTAAGCACAAAGAACTGTGACCCAAGCTGAGGAAAAGATTTTTACTTTGTTGAAAAAAACAAGGAAGATCCCTAATAAATATCTGAATTTTAAAATGAGACAATGATATTAAATCGGGCAGTGAGTGCATTGTTTTCCCTGCTAGCATTTATAGGCTTACATTTGGCTTTTTCATAGTCAATTATCCATTTGATATGAAAATACGGATGTCAAAAGCATCCCAATGTGTAATTTTGTTTCCCCCTAGGCACGTTCTACTCCAGTAGTCAGTACTCTAGATGAGCGAGATAAATTAAGACAATGGTGACTGAAATGTATGCCAGACCATTTAATGCCAATCTTGTGTATTCTCTGCTCCAGTCTGTGTATTTGCTGAGACTCAGCGAACAGAAATGCAAATGGATTTCTATATGGTACCTACTTCAGAATTTCTGAATTAACTACAGAATAGCTAAACTGGTCCCTCTTAAATACTGGGAGCAACTGGAAATTGATACATAAAGTACATGAATTCTTATATTTTGCAAAACAAAGCAATTAATATTGCTATTGAACAAGACTAGAGCTGTACAAGATATGGATAGTTTGTTTTACAGACAATTTTCTTTTTGGTTTTTCAATATAAATTGTATTTTGTATATTTTATATTTAATAAATTGATAATATTGATCAAGGAAATGACATGTCTGTCATTCTTCCTGGATATACAGTATTGAGAAACAGATGTCATAGCATGAGGATTGCTTAGTTTCAATTAGCATCTGGTTAAATAGTTGCCATTTGTTCTTTAAGTGATTGTGCACTTTTTTGAAGAGTTAAGTTTCTTTACAAATCTATAGAAAATATTTACAAATCTAAGTTGGCCTTCGTTTTGATTGATCTTAATTTGCTAAAATACTCTGACCTTTTGAAATTAGATTCTTAGAAAAGTACAATGCTGTTTGCTTTGCTAAAACGATTTAGCAATAAAACTACAAATGATTGCTAGAAATGGACAGTATTGTAATTTTAAATTCAGGAAATATTTAATAGCGGGGAATTAACAACATATGTGGTTTTATGAAATACAATTAAAGAGCAGTTTGCTATGTCATGATACATTTAGAAAAAAAAGAGGTACAGACAAAAATATTGATTCTTTTGTTCATAACTAAATAAACCATATGTAAATTGTGATTTTTTTTATAAAATTAAATCAAAATGCACATATTACATTGTATGCCTTGGAAGAATGACATCAATTGAATTTGGCAGACATCAATTTAGTTAAAGAGTTAAAGACCTTTGATCTTTGGTTTGCAATATAAAATGACTCCAGAAAAAAAGACACAGACAAAATATCTTTAATGGATCTTTCCAGTTCCTGTGTGGCTATTCTTTGCCCTTGCTTTACTAAAGTCACTTTTTATCCTTGTTTTGGGGACAAATCCCTCTAATTCACATTCTTTGTGTTCTATACATTTGCTGGATATTTGCTGGCCAGGAATAGGAAGGACATGGAGCACGTTTAATGGATTAATAACAATTTATCCTCAATATACAGTATAAGCAAATTTTGTTTTTCTGCTGTAGACCCCTTGTCTTCCTGTCAGTCCTTTCCTTCTAATAGGGAAATTATTCCGGGACTTTATGCATTCTGATAAATCAAATTAGAATCAGTGACTTAGATAAATTGCACTGTGTAATTAGAGAATTTTCAATACATTATTCCATGCCACTCATTTTGGCTCTTTGTTAGTTACCTTTATTTGCCCAGCATGCCTCAGAGCATATTTGCTTCTCTTTCCTTAAATTCCTTTGTTATGTCATTTCACAGACAGATCCCAGACCATTTTCTGTCACCCACCCGAGCAAACTGTTCAACGGACAGCACAGTTGGATGGCCCTTAATTAGTGCTACTTGGGATAGTAAGTATCTGTGCCTGTGTCAGCATCTCGCTTAAACAGCAATAGAGCAGTGAGAATCAGCTGACAGCTGGAAATGTGGGACACCTATTTTTTTTTTCTTCCTTCCTACAAGACATGTACATTGTACATGGTCTGTGGTCAATAGCATTGTCAGGCATGTTGTCAGCCCAACCTATTTTTAACACATTTTTAATTCTGTGTTGAAATCTTTCAAAATATATGCTTAATGTCATGTTTTCTGTTCCATACTATATTATCTACTCTTTAAAGTGGGATTATTATTATTAGTAGTATTATTATTATGATGATGATGATTATTATTATTAAAGACAATGAAGTAGAACAGGCATACATAAAAAATGAAATTTCAATGTTACACTCATTAAAATAAACATTTATGGGAATATCTGTGTGTTTTCCATGAATTCTGAATAGGATTTCTAGTTGACCGACTGCTTTTCTGTCACAAATTGTTGAAATCTATTCTTTTTTGATTAGCAGTCACACAGAGGTATAGAAAATTTGAATTTCAACCAGCATAGTGATTGAAACTGATAGGTTTGCATTGGTTAGTTTAAATGAAAACATTCAGAATGGAACCACTTTTCTTCTTTGTTGTTTCACTTTAGCCACAGGAATAAGTTATCAAGAGCCAAACGTCATCTGTTCAGCAGTTGATAGGTATTAAAAATGGTTGGCTTTGTACTATAACAGTTCCAAAGATCCTTAACTCTTAGCTACTAACCACTGACATGATGTATCTAGCACACATTTGGAATTATTCCTGCTATTACCTGGAGTCACCATACAGCGCCCATGTAGATGGTCCATATATTCAGCACAATTCAGCCTTTACTTATTTAAAGCAGATATTTATCTGTGGAGACCATTTGGTGTTTCCTCCGCATTGGAGTCAACATTTTCCTGCACGTAAGTATTAAATTCATTACATTCATATGCAATACATTAAAAATAGAGACAGACACTAGCTAATTGGTAATTGGAAAGGGCTGGGATAAGCCTTTCAGCATTGTGCCTTACTGCACTCCCTATATAGTCCTGTGCTAAGACTGCCTGCCACACAACCTGCTATACCTCTCACTGGACAAGAAATACATGTACATTGAATAGTAAAGAACTACACTGCACTACAGTGTCCGAGGCCCTTTGAGTTTGGATGGCAAAGTTCAACTTTTGTCCAGTTCAAAGCTGGGGAAAGATAAAAACTTCCAAGAAGAGCTAGTTTACTGCACTACACTGTACAGCTCTGTACAGCTACGTAGTGGCACTTCCAGGCCTGCTGACAGCATAGCCTTTTTTTATAAGGATGAATGAAGATGAAAAACAAGACAAAAAGAGGCAAAAGAGGCATTGCTTTATATGATTCATGATAGCTTCCAGTAAGCCTGTTAGCCTCAGCTCAGCTTTCCTCTCCAAGTGAATAATGGATAGTTACAATGTGGATGGTGACATTGTCAAGCCATCAGGAATTGCTGATTATAGTGCTAAATATTGATCTCTGCTTCACATGTGTCAAAATTCTTTCTTCCCTTAATTAGAATTTCCCTTAGCACCACACAAGAACTAACTGAATATATCAGATCTCAGTGAAAGGGAGTGTGGTACCAGAATATAATTGTGACCTCTTGTCTTTTCCTTTTCTCCTGAGTTTTGAGATGGCTTCCAACTGTCTATCGTGTGCTTCCCAGCTCATGTGATAATCATACTCATTTTCCCCAATCTAACCATAGGAAGATTTTTTTTCCAAGGCAGTGGATTTCATCACAGAGACCCGCCGGGACTGTAGTTGCATGGCGGTGAAACTTAAAGTGCCAGAAGGTGCCTTTTTCTATTTGTTTGTTTCATGGTACACTGCACCAGGCAGTGACCTGTGGTAGCAGTGTCGCACAAAACGGAGACAGGCTCACCCAATCAAAGGGAAGCTTAAAATTAACACTGATCTTTCAGTTCTTGATGTAGACTATAGGAAGGGCAATTTCATGGCTATTGTGAGACCCAGATATTTTATACAATTGATTTCTTTTTTTTTCTTTGTTTTAAAATAAAAAGTAACATTGAGGATTTTTTTTAATTCTGCCGTGCATAAGTTTAAAGAACAATAAATGCCAAGCCGTTTAGCATCAACAATAATTTAAACATTTAAACATGGAGTGCAAAATACTATGTACACTGAAGTTAAAGCTAAAACATGCTTGAAAATTCAAGACTTGAATACCAAATTAAGACTGCTTTACCATTGCAAATAAACTAAACAATTAAACCAGAGAAAATAGTGAATTGCACAAAAAATGTTCCCTTTGGACAAATAAATGAAATTAAATATACTGTAAAAGTCTCTACTCATGTTTAAGAAAAGCTATTTTAAAATAATTTTAAAATTCTGTAAAGTTGAAAAAATATTATTTTTTTTATTTTCCAAGATGCGTGTAAGAATTGACCACTTTGACAAAAAAGAAACATACATATCTTGCAGCTTTACCATAATTGAAATTAGTCTCTTCAACTGGCAAATTTTCATTTTAACAACAGCTGCATTTAACATATTGATACATCACACAGCCTACACTGTGATTTTTTTAGGCTAATATACATTTTTTCCCAAACAAATTAAATGTAAGGCTTTACATACAGTAGTTCATACACAAGTCTTACAAGGGATGTACAGTATTTGATGAGTTATGTTTTTCCCACAAGGTTTCCAATGATATTTAACTCTCTGTGTCTGTCATTAAAATCTTCCGTGTTTGGTGAGATCATGTGGAAGACTGTCAGACATGAAAATCAACTTTTCTTGTACATTCACAGTACGCAGTTTCTTCAGTAAAGAAAACATGGTTTACTCCTGGCATGGTTTTTGAAGAGGTTAAAATGTTGCCTTAGCATGACTAAGGGAAGGCTGATTGAACTCCATCTTTACTGTCCCTAGATCTCTCTGAAGCCTCTTCTTTCTCATAATTCAAAACCTCTGAACCATCAAGTGAGATCAAAGTACTCTTAGGTGTTATTTTTTCAGATATACTGAAGGTCAAAATATGAAGGAACTTGTGCGTGTGTACTTTAAAAGACAGTTGTCAATGCAAACTATTCTCTAAGGTTTTTATTATTATTTGAAAATGTCTTTAAATTGCAAACCAAAGAGGTTTTTCTTCATATCTGGTGAAATAAACCTGTACAAAAGAGCATATCAATGCCAGTTTTATTGATCTTCACTAAGGAGACTTCCATAGAGACCGTTCCTTTGAATGAATTAAACCAAAGATGATATTTAAGGGAATCAACTAAAAACAAAATAAAAAACAATGGCTACCTAGGCCTAAAAAGAGTCTAATCAATTAATATAACAATAATAAAATAAAGTATTGCAATTGTAAGCAAAAACTGGCCAAAGAAAGCAATTATAAAACCAATCAGTCTTTCCCTGCTCTGAAATATTCAGTACTGCACTAGGATCAAGTTTTTTGGATCAAGTTTAATACAGTACACGTGTTTTTAAAAGCACCTGTGCTAAAATCCTTTTAACTCTTCTTAATATAAAGTAAACTTAGTGTGAGGAAAAAAACAGTGTATCGTTATATTTAATAGTTTAGTGACTTATAGGCCAAGATAAAATCAGAAGCTACTGTACCTGCCAGTCCCAAATTTAAAAGCCAGTTCTTAATGCCAGGTACCTGGTAGGTGAAGGAGAGAAAACCCAGTCAAGTTAAAGCCCTAATCAATCACTGGGCTTGCAATTTGTGATTGGCAGGTGGACTGGAGTTTTTATTCATTCCAGGCATTAACTGGGATGAGTATTTTTAAGAAAAAAAACTGAGAGTGAAGATGAAACTTCAAGAATTACTAGCAGCTCCTCATCCACAAAATGACAGCTTGAAGGTTTTTCAGCTCTAAACACAAATGTCATTGCCTTATCTAATATTGTTGTTACATTGGTGTGGGGTCCATATACAGTGTACAACGCAGTATGGTAGTTAATCCAAAAAACAGCAGGCAATGAAACAATCCAGTCTACAACAAATGCAATAGCATATTATACAACGGACTAATATATGAAGGCACTTTGTCCACTAATGAAGGATACTACTGCTATCTTGGAAAGGCAGAGAAAGACATTGCAGAACTACAAAAGAAGAAATTATAACAGATATTACAAGGGTGCAAAGCTGTGTCTGTTCTCAGGTCTGAAGATTTTTCAGCGGTATAGACACTGACATTTATTTTTAGTTACAGCATTTCTCTTACACAGTAAGGATAACTGCAATATATACTGTATATATTAGTCATGCACAACTTTGCATCTAGAGCAAATTTCAGTGTTTTTCAATTAATAATTTTATTGTTAGCAAGGGAATATTGTTCCAGAATACATGGATTTACACAGAGTGTACATTCTCAAATAGACAGAACAGCTGTGATGTTTGTGGTAAAGCCAGTAGCCTGCACTCACCAGGGTGCCCATTTATTACCATTCTTATAGACAAATGGAACACTGACTTAAAGGAACAGGCCTGGATTCATTATTGATTAAATTAACTGTTTTCACCCTAGTGGAAATTGTGCCACATTTGACTGGATTTTACTCTATTTTAGTTCTACTTCATATTAGCTTTAATACAATTGATATTTGTTATTATATATTTACTAATTTTATATTTCCCAAGGTGTATGTGCCTACAATACCATGATACTTGGCGTTAGAATCAATAATCACTCAACTCTCTATTTGAGATGGAACAAGTAATAGGTTTATTCCATGCTGAAAAGAGAAGAGAGAAAACACAACACGAAATGTTGTTTTTTCTTTTCTCTTTTCAGCATGGAATAAACCTATCACTTGTTCCTTTGCAGACTACGCATGCTGACGCAGCTCCCCACCTGCTCTATTTGAGATGCCTCACATAAATGAGAACATTGCTTAGTTCTTTTCAATGACTATTTTACAGATCAGCTGTTCCACTATGTATGCATTATACTGTACTGTATATACCAAGAGAGAATGTAGGTATACGGTAGTGTGATATGGGTACCTTAAAAAACATACTAATTTATGGAGATCACGAAAATACACTGAATATCATTTGAATTACATTACTCACTTGAATTACAGTTTTTATTATGTGGAACGTTTTTTTATGAGCATCCAGGATATAATTAACTTCATAGATTAAGCCCAACATGGTTAATGCACTTTAAAAGATAACTAGCTTATTGAAGACTAGATGCAGGACCCAGTCTGAAGTATTTTCTACCATTTACACAATGCTTAGAGACCTTACAGAAAGAAAGAAAATAAATAAGATCCTTATAACAGCCATCCATCCATTTTTTTACTTCTTTATCCTAATCAGGGTCACACAGGAGCCAGAGCAAGCAACGGGTAAAGGGCAGGATACACCCTGGATGGGATGCCAGTCCATCACAGGGGACACACAGACAAACGCTTACATGCACACGCTCACACCAGGGTCAATTTCCCAAAAGCCAATTAACCTACCAGTATGTAGCTTAGAGAGTACACCACGTCCACAGCTGAACCCGGGGCCCCAGAGCTGCTAGGCAGCAATGCTAACCATTGTGCCACTGTGTTGCCCAATATCCCTATAACATTTTTTGTAGAAATAAAAAGTGCGACTTACCAGTATTAAAGTATTCTTTAGTACAGATCTGGGCAACACTATAAAAAAGTTATACAGGTAGACGTTTACTTGAAAGCACTTCTGTTTGCTAGCCATGTTTGCTTGAGCTTCGAGTTTATTCTTATGCCCTTGTGTTTTGTACGATTTGAAATATCTTGCCAAAAGCATTTTGAATGTATGTATTATCGTCTAGAAAACAGCCATGACAAAATGAAAAACAGCAGAGCATTTTTATGTCTTGTAGATGTGTTCCAAAATAGGAAACACGCAAAAGCATGTTTAGAAATATTATGAATGTCAGAGCCAACTGGTGTGTTTGACTACGAGGTATTGTCAGACGAAGGGAGCTGTAACTGCTGTGGTGGCAGAGTGAGAGTGGCCTTTGTGGAAGAGAGCTTGCCAAAGTGTGATTTTGACACCCATGGTGTTCTGTATGTTTGAGGTTTCCTTCAAAATTGTGTTTTGAGTTCTATATATACACGTGTGAACTTCAGGTCTTCGGCTTCCAATATATGATCTGAGTGGAAAAGACTGTACTTCAATCAGTGAAGCAGTAGATACATTTATAGCACTTTTCTCTCAGGGACTTGACATAGCTCGAGCCCTAATCACTACCTCTGTTGACATGGCCCCATTAGACAGCAATCGGCAAAGTGGGGCCTCTACTGTTCCCCTTTCTGTCACCCAAAGAAAATTTCAAAGAACTGTAAGCGTGGGCTTCATCATTCCTTACTAAAGAAGTACAGTAGACTCATTAAATTACCAGCACTAAGAAATAATTATTTTCCAATTACACAAAACACCTAGTGAAAAGTCAGGTTACTAATGGAAAGTTAGATTTTAATACAAATGTATTAGTTATTTGTGTGTTTATGAAACTTTGGCTCTTTTCCACCATTCTGATCCCTCCTTTGATGCATCACCATGATTCCCGTTTCTGTTTTAGTGTTTTAATTACAAAACATGTTAAATATTTAAACATTTGGGCTTCTTTTTCACTCCACACATGTGCACAAAGTGTGTTTTATGTAAAAAAAAAAAACAAAACCATTATTTCAAAATAAAAAACTTGCCTTCCTTTTTCTGCGGTCATATCTCTGCTTGCAGGATAGGGAGTTTTCTAAATGTGTGAGGACAGAGTTTTTTTTTATGATGCTTTGTTTTGAAATATGAAACATGGTCTGAAATAACTTTAAGGAACCAAGAATTGCAAATGATCGAAAGTGCTTGAAATCTTAATATTTTAATTTGCAGAATAATATCTAAATATTTTGATATCTTTAATTTGAACCGGATATCACAGCAGGTTAATGTAAGGAAATAAGCAGTATTCAATCAAACAACATCATTAATTTATATATTTACAGTTAATACACATATACTTATATATGCGCTATACTGGTCTGCTGCCATAAAGCTCAGAAACACATGGGCATAAGATATACTGTAGTTTTAAGCTCTGTTTGATGAATCTGAGCACAGTTCCTTTGGGATAGATTACCTTAAACCGTGCTCTTTTACTTTCTAATCCTGACTTGATTTGATTTGTACTTTAATGCAGCTGCCTGGAAATTCAACAGCAAATAGAGACTATTTATGTAATCACACTGTACAGAGTGGGACAGGTAGTCCCTCTGCCTGTAGAAAGAGTTTTGTATTTTTTTATTATTTATTGAATGGAGGGGCTTCAGGCTTTGCTATGCTCATTATAATTGGTTTTCTGCTTGAACTTTCAAAAACTGTCATGTCAAAACTCAGGCAAGATTTTGTTGTTTTTTTTTCATTTTTCTCAGAATTTAGCCATGGGCCCTATATTCTGATGTGCCACTTGACAAAGTTGCTGCAATATCTCAGGGGCAAGCTTGGAATTTTGCTTTGTATTAAAATCCACCACTAACAGTGAGTACTGACAAGTGGTTAACAGCCTTATCTGTTTCCATCTCCTGGATTGTTTTATGAAAATAAGGCAAAGTATTATTACACATCTATAGCCAGAACTGCAATGCCCACAAAACAATCATTCTGAAAATGTTCACATTCAGATTCCATCAGCCAATTCCTTTATGGTTAAAATGACACTACTGTCAGTGCATTACTTATAAATAATTAACAAGAAAATTACTTTAATTTAAGAATATATTTATTTAGAATGATATATACAGACCTATAAACCCCATTTAGAATATATACCCCAATATTCTAAATTACGTTTTCTAGTACACAATTTCACCATAACAAATCTTTTATTTAAATTTTACCGTCTTAACTATATATTGAAACATTCTCTTTGCGTTTCTTTGCTTAAACATTAGTATCAAGGTTTTCTTCGTACAGTCTACAGTAGTCTCAGTGTTTCCCATGTTTTATTTTTAATTTGTGTTTTTGTTATCTGCATGCAAACTCTGTTTACCCAGTTTTGAAAGTTATATATATATTTTTGAATTTCCTATGCCACTTCTACGTTGTTTGCTAGCCCTCCTACAATCAGTTTCAGTAAGGGAGACTAAAATGATTTATTACTAATTCAGCAGCCATGGGTTTTCAACTAACCTGAACTGAAAGCCTAATAGCGTGATGCTCCTAGTAGCCTACAGTTAAACAGTAATTTGGCATAGGTAATGTAATAAAACATGGCTTGACATACTGTAATTCACCACAGTGCAGCAAAATATTTCCTTTAAGCAAACTGTACAATTTGAAAATTTCTCTTTTGAGATGCATGATTTTTTAATATATACAAATTAATTTATTCATTAAGTCATTTTCTGTTTTCTTGATCTGAAATGTCTCATGGTGTTATCCGAGTTTCACCGTAAATGTGCAAAGGTGTATGGGCAACAGGTATTAGTTGGCATAAGTTTGCAGCATCGAGTCGTATTGAGGGAATCTAGACCAGGGTATCATGGGTTCAAATCTCTGGTGGAACAGTGCTGTCTCTCCCTAGAGCAAGCCAGCGATCCTTCACTCAGATTGCTCCAGTATGCGCTCTGCTGTATTAATTATACAACAATGAAGTTGTTATCAATTCACTTACCTGGTGGGGAAAAAAATAAATAAGGGTGCACTGAGGGAAAGCAATGACGTGCTCAACTAGTGAAATTACAGGAAATAAAAGCATGTGCTTATAAGCATGTAATGAATTATTTGTACAACTCCAGGAAAAAAGTCAAGTATCCTCTTCCTCAGTCTTCTGGCATATTGTGCTGCACTGTACTGTAGCATCATAGGGTAATTAACTGCATTTACAAACAATTGTTTGAATGAGAAAAACTTTTTTTTTGATTGCTGGTTAAAAATCTTCAGTTTCTTCAAGGTACATTCATAAGTGTACTGTAAACATACTTTACATGGTAAAATACTGTATATCAGATGTACTGTATTGCGTATATGAGAGTACATGAAAAGTGAAAATGACTGCTTCACAATATGCATTCAATTTCTTGTTAATAGCAGTACCTCTGTTGTCCTGTGATGCTTTGTTCTCCAGCAGTGCTTCTTCCAAAGATGTGAGTGTGTCATTTGCTGGTTATACAATCTAGTGCCGCTTCACCATTGTTTCCTAAGAGCCACACCAAGGCATTTTTTCCCACGTAGAAATTTATACACTTTATTCTAAACCCTCCTTTAATATCTCCTCTCTTACCGCCAGGCATTTATTGCTGTTCTTTCTAGTTCAGTAACCAGTGAGCAGAAGGTTCATTAAAACTAATTGAATCGGAAACATGTCTGCCCTGGGAAATGTTAACTCTTTGTTTGTTGTTGCAGGGAAATCTCCCCTTCTTTCATGTAGAAGATAAGGTCAACGTACAAAGCTAATGTGTTCAATATTAGAGCACATATTTTGCAAACCCCAATGGCCCTTGAAAACTCATTCCTTGAGCAGTTCAGCATTGCAGGTACATATTCAAAGATTCTGTTTCATATTGAACTTATATTCTAAAAATATGCATGTATTCTCCTTTAACATCTTTTATCATGTTTTTTTAATAATTGATGCACTTATATTTGATGCTTCCTTGATGAATAATGAGGAATGAAATCATACAGATTTTGAAATGCTGTCTTTTTATTATCCTTTCTAAAATATAATTTACTTACTATGTTTGAGAGGAAAGTGGCCCTCTTTCCCTTTTTAATATCGGTAATAATGCTATTATTCCAGTGTGCTATCCTGAAAACAGCACTACTGAGTTCATGTATGTGAGTTACAAGATGAATTGAGCAAAGAGCTCCTGTTAAAATAGTAAATGGTTGTCAGCTTTGAGAAATCAATGTACAACAACAAACAGCCCAGTGCTGCTAATAAAAAGTAAATATTTATGACTGATTTGACTGAGCTTCAATACCAGTCAATCACTTTTAAAAGGATCTTTGCAAGTCATTAACCTCCCTTTACTGGTCTTGTCCCAGTTGGTAATAGCCATTAGAAGAGAATAAGGGAGTGGGATTTTGATTTTTCTGTTCTCATCATTCATAGCTTATTTGTTCATTCCCTTCATTCTCTGTACATGGTTGCTAAATTGATCGTCTGTTTAGTCATATGAATGATAAAGTAGCTCTGCCAGTGGGACTGAAAGCAGCCATTAATTTCTGAAGAAGGTGGGTTTCTCTAATTCAGCCATAGCCTACAATTGTTCTACTTCATGTAGCTTCTCTACCACTGCCTGTATGTATGTAAACTTTAGGATTACCAAACCATGGGATTTATGTACTTTTGAGTTTTTGATGTCTAGTGCTATGAGTTTTTATTTTAGATGGTACAAATAAAGGTTATTAATGCAGCAGGTTTATTTGAGGCCTCTTTAAAAAGTGAGGCCTTGGGGTGAAACCATTTCATAACACATAATACTGACATTGATCACATAATATGCAAGGCAATCTGAAAATATATTTAAAAAAAATACACTCTTAACAGAATAAATGTATTGAAAGGTAATTCAACATTTGATCCCCAAGCAGTGCTATATTTGTTGTTTGCTTTTCTTACAAAAAAATAATCATCTGGGAATTATATGTTTTTAATTTTCTACAGGACTTTGTTTTCTGTATTACCCTATAAAATACATTTTGGCAACTCAATGTTGTAAAAACATCTTTCGTAATAAAATGTTTTACTGTACTTTTTCTTGAGTTTGAAATTATTTCCCTTGTGAGATAGCATAGATAATAATTAGATCCTTATTATAACAGTGTTGCAACCTCAAGTGTCCCATTCATGTATCAAAGCACAATGACAGTTTTAGGGCTAATTAAAAGTATGTTCACCAGGCCTCTAAAAAATTTCAGAAAAGGTTTGTGTAAAACTCACACCCTCTCATCAAATCATGCTTGACTCGCTGTTTTCTTTTGCACAACTGCTAATCAAAATACAGTTTTGCAAATATATTCACCCCCCGCCCACCCCTCCAGTGATGTTGAGTTACAAATGATCTATAAAAATTGAATATTTTAACCAAAACTTTAATGGTAAAACAGAGCACTGGTATGAGTGAAAGACATTCAAATCAGTTAATTGCACATGTACACAGTACACCCTCTTTACAATGGCTCTGTCTGTGTTTAGTAATAGTTGGTCACATGATTTCAGAATAAATACACCTGTCTGCATATTTAAAGCAAATATTCAACCATGAAGACCAAAGAGTTCTCAAAAGCACTCTAGGGTAAAACTATAGAAAAGCACATTTATAGAAGGTTATCATAATTAAGCAGGCTTGTGCAACTTAAAATGTCATTTTGATGGGTTTAAATACTTTTGTTAGTTACTCTATACGTTTTGTAAGTTACTCTATAAGTGACTTTTTCACAAATACCAAAATTTAATTATTTTAAGAAAAGAGCAATCGTAAAGCACATATCTGAGAAATCAGTTCATCATTTTAAAGGACAGAAAAAAGCAAAAGTGTATAAACAGAAGACAATAGGTGGTTTAACCTGCAAGAGCTAAAATAAGTCTCACTATTGTACCACACTGAATGTGTGACACTTGCAATGAGTTTACATGTTATTATCTTGGAAACAGAGAAATGCACTTTCAAAATGCAAATTACATCTCTAATAATAAAATTTGGGAGGAGAAATGTGGAATCACTCTGGATAAGCCATAGGTGGCAGCTGTTCTCAGTCAGTAATTGGACATGACACTTACATGAGCAATACTGCTACAAGTGTGTAGATGTGGAAGAAACAGTCCTGGGAAAAAAAACAAACTACAAGAGTGTCTCTCACACTAGGACTGTAAAATTACATTTTTTAGGATACATAACCATATAATTGTCTCAGACTACTCAATCAATGCATAACTGAACTATTTAACAATATTCTGCAATATAATATGTAAATAGTGACAGTAGTAGCATTGTGGTAAAACTACAAAATACCGTTTTGCAACAGTACTGTATGTCTTTTTTTGTTAAGTAAATAAAAACTATGAGTGGGCAAAATATATGAAGTGGTGTCTTGACCAACATTTCCATACCAAATGTTTATCAGAGAGCATATCTGTGAAGGATATAATCAGTAGCAATCAAGTGATCAATCATCTATGTGAAGTTTTAATACATGAAGTATCTCTAATAAGAAATAGGTGCATGTAGAGGGAAAGACCGAGAGAATCTGGATCACCTAGGTTTTGTGTGAGTGCCAACAAACTCTTTTGTCAATTGGCGTGTCCTATGTAAAGAAACTGTGGGTCTGTGGCCTTCATATCTCATCATGATGGCCATCTCCCTTTCTCCATTGCTCTGCACAAATCTATGTGTCATACACACAGGAAGGAAAGAACAATTGCCCCTTTATCTCAACGGACACATGTCTCACTGATTTACGGGAAATGGAACCTTTGGGGCTCTGGAGCTTTGTATGTGCTTCTGGTAAGACTTATTAGGTTAGACATTGTAGTGCTAGACATGCCTACACACCTGTAGCATTGTGGAGAAGCACTTACTGTGCTTTTCAGATTCTCTTAAGTTGAAGAATATAGAGATAGCTGAAATGCATTTGAGTTTAATATGTACAACCTGCCTTTCATTTATCACTACCTGAAAAAGATCTACCTTTGTTTAATTCACAGCCACGTTTTGGTTTCTGTTTCTTTCCCTTCCACCTGTCATTTATAGTACGTGGTTATCGGGGGAACTAATCAACCTTCATGATACAAAATATCATAATGTTTGAGATACCCATGTCTTATGAACTGACTACACAATTACTTTGAAACTTGAGGCTTGAAAGAATTTGAAACATATGTCAGAATAAGAAGAAGTATGAATGTACTGTACAGGTTGTGTCACATCTTTCCAACAATGTTGAATACAGCCAGTTTCAACTGTATGTTACCTCAGCTAATGATTTTTGAAGGTACAACAGAAATATCACAATGTTGTCAATCATATGCAATGTAAAACCTAAACAATAACATTTTACGCCTTATTTTAAAATAAATAGATGCTGAAAATAGCATTGCCTCCATGGAAGATATTAACTGACGTTCGGGAGCGATAACCAAGACAAGTCAATCTCACACAGTTGCACGTAATACTATCAGCACCAGACTAGCTACATAAACTGAACTCAAACACCTCTCTTTGCATATGTCTCAAACATCACTCCTCTCCACCTTGCTGCTGTCCCTTGGTTTATTCAATCTGAATCGGGTTCAAGTCTTCTCAACCTGTGGCCCGGAGGCTACCCATTAATCAAGTGGATTAAGCCATAGCTTTCTCACCAAATATTCCAAGCATTCAATCCTTGGATGTTGTTGTCCCTAGTGAAATTATTTTCAGATCCTGTGTGTTTTGTATACAGGGCCTAACTTGTACAAAGAAAAATATTTATTTTTACAATAAGTATAAATATAAATCATCACAATCAAAATTAACCAATTTCTTTCTTGAAGTGTAGACATGAGCTTAAATTTCCATGTCTCTTACAAGGTAAATCATTGTTCAATGAATAAGGGTATTTGTTCAGTCCACGAATGTTTAAGTTGATGTATATGTAGCAGGAAGACCCCTTGATTCATCTTATTTCCAGCTAGTACCTACAGTAGGTACAGTCTTTACAATGCTTTCATGACCCTGTAGTCTTGACAAATAGGGGAAATAGATCAGAAGTGGAAAGTGGCTAAGACATAATGGAAGGTTAGCAGATAATGCCATAAGTGTTTGGAAGGTTACGGTGTTTAAACCACACTTAACAGAATAGCTCTTCAGAGTGAAATCATATTTGAGAGTGGCTCTCTTTGAGAAGATTTTTAGTCAACTGTTTTTGTTGAATAAATATTTGTTTTAAAAGGATCCTTATTAGTCAAAAATGGCTTTAAATCCATGCATTTATAACATTTTTTCAGAATCATGGTTCTGAATATCTGTGTTCCAGACACATGAATACTTCTTTCAGTATTTAAAACAGTATCAGTTTCACCTTCTGCTATGATAAACCACTTCAAACTCTGTACAGTCTGTCAGTACCTTTTTTCCTCTTTACTGGATGAACCTGGTTTGTAGACCATAAAAGCAGCATTCACAATAACATATTTTGCCAAAGTTTATTTAATGCTCCAGTTGAGTAGGTTGCAATTCATTTTAAGAAGAACAATGACAATTAAAAATAATTTTAAACATCCTTGTTACTGGAAAAGGAGGGAAAGCATTTTACATTTTGTATACCACTGACAGGTGAAGGAACTTTATGAACAAAGAAGATTAAGAGGGAACCTCATACTAGTATATAAAATCCTCTAAAGCACTGATAAGTCAGCCTGACGGATTTCTTCAGAATGAACAGTGAAACATGAACCAAAGGGCACAGGTGGAAAATATGTGGAAGTGCATTTTTTCATTTAAAAAGGCCAGCAGCCATATCACTCTGCAACTCACAACTGGCAACCCACTGAAGTTAAGAAGGTTTAAGCCTGGTCAGTACCTGGATGGGAGACCTCCTGGGAAAACCTAAGGTTGCTGCTGGAAGAGGTGTAAGTGGGGCCAGCAGGGGGCGCTCACCCTGCGGTCCATGTGGGTCCTAATGCCCCAGTATAGTGACGGGGACACTATACTGTAAAACAGGCGCTGTCCTTCGAATGAGATGTAAAACCGAGGTCCTGACTTTCTGTGGTCATTAAAAATCCCAGGGTGTTTCTCGAAAAGAGTAGGAGTGTTACCCTGGTGTCCTGGCCAAATTTCCCATTGGCCTTTATCAATCATGGCCTCCTAATAATCCCCGTCTCTGAATTGGCTTCATTACTCTGCTCTCCTCCCCACTGATCGCTGATGTGTGGTGAGCGTTCTGGCGCACTATGGCTGCCGTCGCAACATCCAGGTGGGGCTGCACATTGGTGGTATTGGAGGGAAGTCCCCATTACCTGTAAAGCGCTTTGAGTGGAGTGTCTAAGTGTAAGTTATTATTATTATTATTATTATTATTATTATTATTATTTAGAATTGAGAACAGGGTGCACATCTTTACCCAAAACGTAGGAAAGTATGGAACAAGATAGTTATTAAAGCCAATGCTCTGGCTTCGTTCAGGCAATGGCTGGATAATAATAATAATAATAATAATTGCTTACACTTATATAGTGCTTTTCTGGACACTCCACTGATATGGCTGCTGGCTGGATGAGATCCTTGGATCATTTAACTAAGAAAGAAATTAAACATAAATGCTAAATAAATTATTTTACATGTATAGTCTTAACATATATTTATGTACAGTATGCAAAAAGCAATGCTGTATTTTGTCTGTGGTTTTAAGACTAAATACCTTTAACAGACAATCTACCACTATTGTTAATTTTTAAATGGATTACCTTCATCCTTTTACATCAGAGTATACATTTCTGTACTCATTGATATTACTCAATTATCCTTTCATTTATATATTGGCATTGTCATTGAGTGTTCAGTACCTTCTAAAATCTGTTTAAGGAGTCAGCTCAAGGCATCATATACTGTACATCTGGAACAGTAGTAGAATTGTATGTAATATTTGTGTGAATATGTATTATATATAAAGCAGTGCTAAACCTCTAAATCTGAACTGAAGTGTGTCATCTTACTGTATATCAGATGTTAATAGGAGGAAAGGTCACTTTTCTCAGGAGTGAGGTCAAAAGAATTTAATCACACCCAGACCCAGACCTCGCCTATCAGTACTGCTCAATTGAAGTCAATTGCTGCCCTTCTACTTAGCTACTTCACCCAAGAAAGGGTCAAGGGTTATGTTAAGTGAAGATGAGGATTTTTGGAGACTCAACTACATTTTTCAGAATTCTGTATGTTACCATACTGTGCTGAAATGGGGATAATTATTCTAACTACTGACTGGGTATTCCAGGCACAAGACAAAGATATTTCCAAATATGTATATTGTTGTACATGCTCATTTGATTATCACCCTAGTTTTAATAGAATTTCCACAGGTGAAAATGTATAACCCTGTCCTTGATGATATGTTTCTGTTGGATAGATAATAATATAATAAGCTTTATTTTATATTGCACCTTTAAAGGTGGCTTCTCAACGTGCTTTACAGAATGACAACAGCAACAACAACAATTAAAAATAAACAATAAAAAATACACAAGATAAACACGATGAGAATACAGGTGGTAGTACTAAATACAATAGGAGCAGAGGGGTAAAGAATGGAACCAGTTAAGTAAAGGCTAAAGAAGTAGGTTTTGAGTCTGGATTTGAAGGAGTTTAGAGAAGGTGACTCTGATACCCTTGTGGAGAGTTCCAGAGCTTGGGGGCATAACAGTAGAAGGTCCTGTCACTCATAGAGTGTAGACAGGCTTAGGGGGCAGTTAGGAGACAAGAAAAAGAGGAGCAAAGGTTGCGAAATTGGGTGTTGGGCAATAACAGTTCAGACAGGTACTGAGGTGACAAGCCATGCAGAGCCTTATAGGTGACCATGAGGCTTTTGAAGTCAACACGAAACTTGACAGGAAACCAGTCCAAGGACTGCAGTATAGGAGTAATGTGATCACTTGCACTAGACCTGGTTAGGATTCTAGCTGCCAAATTTTGGACATACTGGAGTTTGTTCAATGTGGATTTAGATACCCCAGCGAGTAAAGCATTACAGTAGTCAATTCGGGAGAAGACAAATGTGTTGATCAGCTTTTCAGCCACAGTCAGTGATAATATAGAGCGTAGTCTAGCGATATTTCTGAGGTGAAAGAAAGATGTTTTAACAATATGCACATGTGGGCCGAATGTCAAGCCTGAATCAAATATCACCCCAAGGTTTTTTTAATTTAGACTGAAGCTCAAGTACAGTACCACCCACAAACAGGTTTACAGGATTGGCTTTACAAATTGGGGGGTGCCAATAAGCATGACTTCAGTCTTGTCACAGACATTTTGAGTCATTCAAGGTTTTATGTCAGAGATGCAATTAGATAGAATAGAGACAGCCACATCAGTGTCAGGTTTGGTATGGATGCATATTTGAGTATCATCAGCATAGAAATGATAGCATGTGATCTTAAAAGGAAGAACCATCTGGAAATCAGGAAGTCATCATTTGCTGGTGAAGTTTGATTGGTGTGAAGTTTGCAAACAGCAAGTGGAAAGAAAATTTGAGATAATCTAGGATGCAACTGTACATTCAGTCATCTGTTAGAACAAATCACTTCATTAGAAAACACCATCAATATCATTTTAAAAGGAATGCAAGAACACAAACTCACATTTTTGCTTCATTTCATCAATCTTTTCTGACAATTTAAAAGGCATCACTAGAGGATATTTTGTAAATAAATAGAGATCATGTCCAAGACTGTTATGACTTACTGATGATAAGATGACAACTAAGATGCAGACAAACTGAATTTCAGACACAATGGTATTAAAAACTATTTACTAATTCACTTCATTTCCAATTCATGTTTTCCTCTAGTTATTTCCATGTGTGATTCAGTTGCATGAAACTTTTTGTTCACGTTTGTATTTTGAGGTTAAAAAAAAGATAAGAAGTAAGCACTCCACACATTTCAATTAGAATCAACACAAGCCTTTTATATTTAATAGCTGTCCTCTGGCCCTGTGGAACCCAGAGAAAAAGGCTGCACCTCTATAATCATGTGTCTTGTCTGCACTCTCTGCCCCAGCACTTAAGGCACGGAACATCTTTCGCCAGTCAGCTTCTGCTTTAAGACCTTGAACATATCATTTTTACTTCTTTACTTCTGTGTTTATTTTGAGAGAAATCAAGAACAGTCCAGGCACATGTACTGGCATGCCTCATTGAAGAGCATGTATTTTCTGTAGCTTAAGTGTGCAAACATCATTTGTAGGTTTTTTCGGCTTGAACGTTAGAACATATCCTTGATTTTTTTCATGTTTTTAAGCGTTCACTTCAGACTATAAGACAGAAACAATTATAGCTCTAGATCAAATAGGGGCTTGGCTCACGATAGTCCAGTATGCATGCACACCATCAAGCATTCTATGTACCTCTTTTTTCTTTCTTTCCGTCTAATAAATTGAAATGTTCAAACAATATTAGACTTCCAGTTGATAGAGATGAATGCCTAAACCTGACAGTGTACTTACTGTTTAATGTGCTAAACATCAGGCTGAAGACAGTGGTTTTTGAATATATATATTGCTTATCTTGTACAGTTATGTTTGTACTAGAAGGATTGTTTATATAATTCATTACCCATAACAATAACTCCTAAAAGGATCCACTATAGCTTTTTGTATAACCATAAGATCCATAATAAATCTTTATGAATAAGTAACATGAATACCATATGAGGTTTACATCATTCTTCTTCCGAAAAAAAAATTATATGAGGAGAACATGACAGTAGTGAAAATACATTTCTGAATAAATGCTCAAGGCACTTCTAGAGTAGTCATTGGTTTGCTTGTTGTTGTTTTCATTCTTCTAATTGCTAATTGATGTAGTGTCAGGCTGTAATTATTCTCTCGAAACAAAACATTAGCTTTTTTCCACAATTCAGAGTTGATTTCCACTGTA
Source organism: Lepisosteus oculatus (assembly GCF_040954835.1). Lineage (NCBI taxonomy): Eukaryota > Metazoa > Chordata > Actinopteri > Semionotiformes > Lepisosteidae > Lepisosteus > Lepisosteus oculatus. The sequence goes on from NC_090707.1 coordinate 12,347,091, forward strand.
CCTTTAATGTTGATCTTTGCTTTCCTTTTGCCTGAAAGACATACCGTAGATAAAGCATATTGTACCTCATAATTGCCCTTCATAATTTTAAATGTTTTGTTTTATTGCAAAACTGGCTATCAAATAACCTTTCTTTCCTTAATATTAAAATACTGTGCATTTGAAAGAGTTGAAATAGAGTAATTTTCTAAGATGGGATCAATACGTTTTGATTAAACATGATGATACATAATGATTTTGGAAAGTTTCTTCAGTGACGTTTTACTTTCTTGCATTTGTCCCATTTTTACTACCCAACTGAGACTTGACAAGGTTGGCTTTGGTCATCTCTATGCCCGTAGTCTGGCAGCCATTGGTCCCTGAAGGAATCTAGCTAAGGGTTATGAGCAAAATGACTAGACTGCAGTAGTTCTGCATCAGCAAGAAACCCCCCCCGAGTATCATAACATAAGAATAATTTCATAGGTGAGAAAATCATTTTCCTTATATCAGATAGCTCACCTTTTTTGACATTACAAGCAACAACATAAACAATGGGAATACTCTTATTAAATTGATTCCAAGTGTTATTAGACAATTACAGTACACATGGCCTGTTTTCAAGATAATGAATTCTATTGCCCCTTGAGGTTGAGAAATTCTACGTTGAATCATAAAAAGACACCTTATTGAAATGACCACTGCTGTTCAATAAATATTTATTAAATTTAAAAAATCACCCTTTGGCAAGTATGAAACATCCTGTTTCAACAGAGAGACAGCTGCTCTAAGACAAAAGATAGTCACTCACCCATCTTGATATGAGTCATTTAAGGTTTGTTCTCAGTAACTGTGATCTTCAAGTTAAAAATTCACCTAACAAATATACAAAATATTGTGGAAGTACCATTTACAAAATACTGCAGTAATGTTAATGCATGTAATTAAAATTGCATGTGGTAGATGTTTATGAACATGCAATTAAGAATTATATATGTCATTATATATTGATCTAACATTTGTAATGAGGGACTTTTTAATTGAACAATTACCAGCATTGTGTGATGTATTGGACTGAACTCTTAAGAAGATGAGGAGAAGCCTTTGCAATTACTGGCATACTGACATGTTGATTATCTTTGAGGTTCACTCATTCTTATGTACATTATGCAGACTTAGAAACCTTATTGGTGCATACAAAATTTAATGAGGTAGCAAGCTAATTAAAAAATAAATCTTAAAATGAAAGAAGAATTTCAAAACTGTTTTGATGCTATATTATGGATTTCTATACATTTATTTTTTTATATTTGTTTGGGAATATAATTCCATGCCTGAAAAGAAAGAGTAACAGTGCCATCACTCTTTAAACTGAACTGAACATTTAGTTGTACGGTATGTAGCATAATTCCACATCTGTGTTAAGTGTTGCAGTGTGACTGTATGCTTTTGAACAGATCATAATGAAGAGCAACGGACACATCAGATTATGCTAAATATACACTCAGAAGTATGGTGGCCCAGATGTGCAAAACCCAAAAACATGGGTGCACAAACAAAAATGAGTGCATAAATGTGTTCAAACCGGAAATAGGTTCTCAAAATGGACATTGACATCTGTTGTAAGGTGAGAGGGCAGCTCTGAAAGCGGTGCAAGTGTTAAGTTCTCGATGAGACGTTTTTGTGAGTTTTCTAAAACAGTAGGATGTTCGGTCCATTTTGTGGAGGGTAAATGGTGAAAACCATTTTGCTCAGAGTAATATTCTATCAAGTACTCCAACCTTTCCAGAGCTGTGTTTCTATAAGAAGCTCATATACTGTATATAGCTTCTTTCATATGTTTCCCACTCTAATACCTTTAGTATTTAGAAATTTAGAAATGTAAATATGAAGTCGGTAGAATTTTAAATTAAATTATGGGGTTACTTTTAAAAATACTATTAAAAATTATTTACACGTCCATATTTATTTATATTAACCTTTAATATGGCCAGATAAATTATACTTTACCTCACACTGGTCTGTAGCCTCCTCTCTCACATTCCAGCAGATGCATGTCTGTTGTGAGAACCTATTTCCGTTTTGAACACATTTTTATTTGTGACTCTTTTTTGTTTGTGTTGTTTTGGGTTTTTGTGCATTCTTTTTTTGTGCTCTCCTTTCTGTTTGTACAGTTTCATGTGTTTTGCTTGTGCTCTCATTTTTTGGTTTTGTGTTTTGTGTAAATATCTGAAATGGACAATGAGAGGAACGTATATTTCATTAATTTTCATGACCACATAAGGCATCAATCAGGGCTAAGCATAGCAGTTTCCAGGCTGCTATGCTACATTTTGTATATGTTGTTCCTATCCATTTCCTTCTACTTTGTAAAGACACTAGGGCAGGTTAATTTGTCATGCTAAATCATCCATTCCATTAGGAATGGGAATTGGGTACCCTCTTCTTTAATCTACCTTGTCCGGATCAGCTGTGATATAATGTTGATCCCAAAACATCTGAGATAAGGTTCAAAGATAAAAGTAGCTCTAACTATGTTGTAGCCTTAGAATGGCTTTGTGTTTTTGCGATTTACAGTTCCCACCTCACTTCACCTTGAAGTACAATAGAAGAGTAGTTTTAGAGGAGTTTATTGCCATATGTACATGTACGCTGGAGTTCCTATTCGCGCTGATCTCTTGGGATATACACAGTACAGCAGACAACACAGTACAGCAGACAACACCACACAATGTAGACAGTACATTTCAAACATAATAAAAAAATAACAACCAACTGAAGTTTGTTTATAAACCAATTTGAAATACTAGTCCAAGATTGTATAATTAAAGACTAACCTGAACTCAATAAATGCAGAAGCAGTGTACTTATTCAGAAAAGCAAGTTGTATAAATCTGAGCTATGATTTAAAATCCATGATTAAGGAATTGCTTTTTATATCTTGGTTCTTTCTGATGCTATTAAATCTTTATATGGCCACTCCCTTTCTTGTAACTTGTTTTGGGGGTTTTATTTGTAGAGCGTTTCTGTAAGAACTACTAATACATTTTTCTCATTAATGGATTGCACTATACATCTTTACAGTGAGTAAAGAAGTAAAACACAGACAGCTTACAATATCTAAAATACCAAATATTAATTTTCTGCATTTATAATTGATTATTTTTTGCATGGTGATTAGACTATACTATTGATTCAGAAATCCAATCTTGAATGCTGTACTAACAAATAGATGAATCTAATTGAGACACAATATTAAATGGGGTTCAGTTGTCACCATATAAAACTGTCTAATACAAAAGACAGTTTTCTACAAAAATTCAAAATAACTACACTTCTGCAAGTACTTATGAAGGAAATATTAAACACTGGTCTCCCAGGATTAGATTGTATAGTGGAGAAACTTCATTTTCATCAGTTCTTCAGGAAATAAATACATTAGTGGGCTTGTAATAAAGCTTGTACAGAGACTTAATATAACACATAGAAAAGTATTTTTTAGAATTATTTAAAATCAAATAGAAGGCCTTCTGGTATTAACTGCTGTTTATGAACATATTTCTAAATGGAACAATTCCATGTGACAACAGGCATTCATATAGCAATCCTCCTCATAGAAAACTGAATAGTCCATTACTTTTATTTTTAAGGTGTCCTTAGAGATACTCTCTGGGCTAATAACAGCTACAGCATATGTATACTGTATATATTTCACTACATATAAGAAATGCAAATTGTCATAAGGTTTCTGCATATAAAGTGTGTGTAATTTATATGTTTCTAAGACTAATTTCAGAGTTTTCATTTCAGTACAGTACTGCACTGTATATTTTGCTTATTTAATATGTAAGCAGCTTCTCATTACAAGGCACTGGCTAGAATCAGCATTTCAGACAGTTCCAGGTGGGGTTAAGTATTTGTAAATAAAAATGCACACAAACATTGTAACTAAATGATGTCTATGGCCGAAACATATTAAGAGCAAAGAATGGTCAACAATGATCATTTCATTTGTTGGTGGAGGCATGTTATTATATACATTTAATATGTTACATCTAAAGAATAACAAAGCATGAGCACTGAAAATGTGAGAAAATACACTTTCTAACACTAATTTCCAACAAATTCATGTTTCTAGTGTAAAAAACATTATTCCTGCACCACAGCCTACATCATTTAAAACCCCATATTTAGTAGGAGTAAATAACAGTATTGTCTTTTCAAAACACAAGAAGTTAACTACATCTCCACATACAGTAAGTGGAGAACTGAGGGAATGGATCCTGTCTTTGTCCATCACGTACAGTAAACTAGGAAGTGTACTGTTGACATAGATGTGCTTGACTGAGGCATAGCTCAAATAATACCTAAATCTCAGAGTATGAGATTCATAAGATATCAGGGATATCATAAGGTTTATTTTGGCAGTCAGTTATTAATTCATCTACTGTACACATGCATCGATAAGCATGCATATAGTATGTACATTTTTCTACAAAAAGAAAACTGTTCTTACCACAGATGCGTGCTTGAGAGGATACTTCACACATGTACAGTACAGTACTGTATTTACAGTATGTTATGTGTGAGAGACAGAAAGGTAAGCAAAACCGATGCATACAACTTCTCAATTCCCATTCAAAAATTAAACCAGTATTCTGATGGTTGAATTCATCTTTATAACAATTGCATTTATATTTAAGTGGATAATGTTTTGGAGTTTTATGTCCAATGTTTTCGTAGATTATCAATGCTTTACAAACCCTCATTACACAGGTACATTTTAGCTGTTTATATCAATCCTTAATATTCACATTTTTTGCATGATTAAATGTCTTATAAAGGCTATTTTTAGTCACACACACACATATATATGGTGTAGATATCTAAATGTTGTGGCTCTGGCATTCACATTTTTACATACTTGTACTTGCATTGCTATTTTTGTGGGGACTTCCAATTGAATATAAGTCTACTTTTATTTTTCTATACTCCATCGAAACATAATTCCACACTGATTGATTTAAAAGAATATGCCAATTGGTTTATTTACAAAATAATAATTTACACCACGGAGACGTCTACATACAGTATGTTCTGTTTGCCATGAGTTACTATCTTCGCAGTTTCTCACAATTCCCCCATATTGACAGTAGTATACACTTATCTTTTAATTTATTAATAAAACCAAGTCAATTTGTAATGTTCAGTAAATGGGAAACGTTATACTGTGGTTAACGTTAAAATCTAACCGGCTAGAGATTGGTGCTCATACATCTCGATGATACATTAGCAAAATTTAAAATCTTTGAAACTATCAGAAAAAGTCTTAGTTTGCTGAAATCAATGTTAATTAAGGGTTAAAACGTCCTTTAGATTCAAGGAAATCGCAACCATTTATATTATCCCTACCGTTAAATCGCTGAAAAATGAGCACCCCCACCATCATACATGGCGATGATACTGTAGGTATATGGAGTAAGGAAAACTCTTTGGTGTTGCCTGTAGTTAATATTGCATGGTCTATTATTGTATGTTAAATGATACAGGTGACTCTAAGTCTTGGGCTAAAACAGGATCGAAGATATTTCCATGTATTAATTTAACTGTCAAAACTCTACCGTCGATTAAATTGTTTTAATTGTCTTTGCAAAGAATGTCCTTAAATGTTCTCTTTAGAAAACGAAGTCTGTTCAAAGGCTTTCATAAACGTCTAAATTTAAAAATACAGTTAGTTGTTCAGTTTATGGATCTTGGAAATTGCCTATAAAGTCAATATATATTATGCATATAATGTACTGTAGTATTACACGAAAATAATACGGCTATAGGCGAAAACATTTAATAGCAAATGTTTGAAAATAAAAACGTTCAGTAACCTCACAAATAAAACAATCTAAAAAAACTTTTGGATATAAAAAAAGATTTCTATATTATGACAGCATTTTAACTGAAAATGATTAACAAAAAGTTAAGAAATGAACGAGTTTCTTGCAGCAGAAACAACATATGGTGAATTAACCTAGGTTTACTTTACTAATACATTATTCATAAACCACGAGGAAAATAAAAATGTCCAGATCTCTTTTAAATGTCTTTAATCAAATAATAATCAGGTATTTTAAAAAGGTGTTCGAAGCTCATATGTTGCATTTTATTGACAAATACATACCTACTCAACAAGAAGTGGATTAATACACAAGTTAAACAAATAAATATAGGCCTAGTTTTAAGCCCTTATTTGTATTTGTTAGCCGTTGAATGCTTGTATTAAACGAGGTATCTTTGTGAGAAATAGAATTTGTAACCATTCTTTAACAATGAATGAAGGTTTTCACCTTCTAGACTTTAAAACACACACAACATTCAAAAAGCAGGTAGATAAGTAAGTATAGTAAGATTACATTTTTTAGTTTTTATAACAAATTCCTGCCTTTAGCCCTCACAGCTACATTTCTCTGTTGATTAATTTTATCAATGACCTCTTGATACGCATCAACTCTCGCTCAATTACAAAACCTCCTTAACTTACATAGTAGTTTTAAATATGCCGGTATTTCGGTTTTCCAAATTTCATGTTGTCTTCCTGGAGAAGAGAGAAAAAAAGGACATGAAAACGTGAAAAAAGCAATACCTATAATTAAGCATGTATGAAAGATAACCCATGTAAGGTGTCCGAATATTGGAGTAATCAACCTGAAATTACTGGCCAAGCCCATCTTCTTTATCAGATGAGTCAAGAGACTTGTCCTGCGATAAGTTCGGCAGTGCGATACTATATAGTTCCAGCTAATCAGTTTTTTCGCAGGGGTTAAAAAGAAACATCAAGGGTTAACATTTCTTGGTCAGGTTCATAATGAGCTGGTAGCTGCTACGATCGGAACGAGAATTTCCTGATGTCCTATACTCGGGCCTTAATGCTTCCGGCATTATTCAATATTAGGTCTTGTGGAAAACACAAAAAATGTAAAAATAAAACAGGATGTCACCTAGATCCCTAGTAGCTTACTTTCTTTTCGTTATAAGCCCATAGATATGAACAGACCCAAATAAGAGGAGACAATCGGATCTTGTTCAACAGTCCTACAGGCTGATGCTTTCCGCCGAAGACACAAGCAGCATATTCGATTTTGACAGAGAAAAGTTTGTATTAGCACCATTTACATTTGGATTAATCTTTTGTTTTCTTGATAAAACAAGCATTAGTTTCTTTAGTGTGAAGTTTCACATTCCGTTGCAGTTGAGTGACATGTCATCATAAGACCCATCAACACTGTTAAATGCAAAATGAATGGCATCGAGGGGATAAACTGTAACTCTTTTAAGTAGGCTACATTCTGTCGCTCTGTTGATGCTTTTAATAGTCCCAGTGTTGTTAAACTGTAACTTTTGGATAGAATCTAAACAAAGAAAAGAAACATATATAGAACACTGGTATTAGTGGTTAGACGTATTCCGAAAATCAGACGTTTAATTGATGCATTAACTGCAGTGTCCGACTGGAACAAGTAAATCGCTCTCTTCATTTTACCGACCTGAATTAGGACGGTAAATCAGAACTGTTTCTCATTAAGGTGAGAACAAGAAATATACAGTTTCCTTTGTTTTTTACTGTATTCATTTTAGAAGTTAGATCCTGTGAATTTCTTTTTTATTATTATTTCTTCTCTTTACACCGCTGTAAAGGTGTATTACTAAATTACTAAATAAGTAACAGTGTTAGAAGCTGACAGGCTTTGTGTTATTTAGCCCAAGACAGCATTCAAGTCTAGCATTTATTATATCTGCCTTTTCGTTTTAAATAAATACAATTAAAATGTATTTTGTCTTTCGGCAAAACTCTGTGCTACTCAGCAGCGTCACCATCCGCCCATTCTTCCATCAGTCACTTTCTCAAAAGAAACTTTTTGCTTTCAAGTTTTTTTTCAGGGATTCACATTCTCATTTTTCTAAATCACTGCGTAAATTCGTTTGCTTATTGAAACATTAAAACCGGCTTTTACGTTCGTGTAATTTAACATATGGCCGAAAGAATGCGTTTGAGAAAAAAAAGGTTTGAGTATGTTGTACTTGTTTTTGTTTTTCTTAGGTTTTGTCAGGCATGTAGGATTAACTTTGTCCGTATACGCTTAAAAAAATCTAATTTATTCATATAACTTAGAAGTAGCCTAAAGATATTACATATCTCAATCGACCATTTATTAAACCTAAAAACCCAAAGTGAAAAATTGTTTCATGTTACTTGAAATAACTAATTATGTAAGGTAAAACAATACAGACCGAAGTCTAAACACTAGACTGTCGTGAACTCGTTACATATGCTGCTTTCTTTTCGGAGTTTTTTTTTTTGTGTTTTCTAATTTAGTATTTGAAGAAACATTCTTTATTTGCATCAGCGAATACAGTTGGGTTTTTAAAATTGCCTTCTGCGAATAGAGCTTCCGTGTTCTATCATAGTTGAAACTAAATTCTTCAATATAATTACGCTTAATTTTGTTAGTTTTGTATTGAGGAAGAATGTGGGCGTATATTTAAATGTAGGCAATTGACGTATACGTTGAATAAAGCAAAAATAAAAATAATAACCCACACTTCGGAAATTTCCGATGAACGACAGAGTATTGCGATTTAAATGTTACTTTAATTATGCTTAAAAGTTGTATTCTTTATATTTGACCGTTTTATTATAATCTGAACAGCTATGAATGGGTTTCTGAAAAAATGCAGGGCTAATAATTAACAGGTTGAAGATGCTAATAAACCTTGGAGCTTGTTTCACATTCCTACTGCGCAAAGATTATTACTTCTTTACAGGAATTGAACTGCTGCCTTATTTATTTTACTTAAACGGCATGCGTTCAAACAACATAGTAACAATAATATAACATGTACTTCCTTATAAATACAAATCGATATTTATGGAAATTATTTATTAGCATTACAGTGTAATAATGCAACTAAAATCCTTGTTTTTTAAAATAAAATACGTTCTATTCTTTGGCATAGTTTTTGTAATATTAAAATTGATCGATACAACATAATTGCTCATTTTACGCTGCCTAGGTTGTGTATCTCAATAAAATACGAAAATTAGGATAAACATTTTTTTATCATTAACGGAGCTAGAATTTGTACAGATGTCAGATAGTCGTTATCTGAAGAGAAAATAGCTAAACAAGCAAAATAATTTGACAGTTTTATTTGTAAACATTAAATATTTCCTTCTTAAAGAAAGATTTATCGGAAATGTACGGAATGCATTGTAATACTTAATTACACCATAGAAAAAGGCAGTGATTTGCGCAATGTACCGCACACATAAATATGAAATATACAAATTAAAGACCTTTATGTAAATATAAAAAAACTGTCACTCAGACATGAAATTATATATTAACTGTCCATTCTTCTTTTAGACATTAAAACAAAGACAGTGCTCAATCATTTTCAATGAACTGTGATACTCCGAAAAATGGTTAAAAGTTGCAGCATGCAAAATGTAGATCTTGACAACAAAATAATAAAGATAGAAACTTTTATATTTCACATCAACAGTACATACAACACATACAAACAAGGAATGTTGGACATATTTTACAAACACCATGAGTCCCTTTCAATAGCCTATACAGATGAGATATTTTGTTGTTCACATATTTGTTTTTTTATTTTTAAATAAAAGTTGTCCCATACTACCAATCTTTATAAAATCTATCAGACTACATAGTGTCCGGAATATAATTTATAATATAGACATCACCTTCATAGCAAGTGCCTATAGAATTCCTAAAACCTACAACATGCGTTCCCCTTTTGAAATACTTTCAGATTTTTCTCATCGTTCAGTAATCCTGACAGAAACACATAGGCACAAAATATAAAAGCAAAACTGAATCTTGTCATATACAAGCTCATGTACAAGCTTTATGCACCTTGTTATAAACTGACGCATTGGACGCATCACATTAATTTATTATATATAAATTGTATATATTACATTATAGCACGTGTTTCCCATACAGCAGATATTTTAATTAACAATAAGGAATGCCATTTCAGGAAAATGTGTAACTTTTGTCGACTGTTCCAGTAGCTGAGCGACACCTTGGCGGAACGTTTCACCCCGAAACGAGGTCGTTCGGTTTGTCAAAATAATTAAATGGTTAATGGAGAAGAGTACACATCACTCACTTCAGTTTGTTTTTTATACTTTTGTTTGCTTGCTGCGTTTATGGATCCTTAACCAGAACCTAAAGTGTCTGTCAGAAAGGGTCAGCGCTTGAAAATACATTTCGGAAAAGCGCCGGGGCTTTACCGTCCTGTTAAAGGCAGACTTGAGGAAAGTCTGTGGAAGTTCTTTGAGGTCACATCAAACGTCACTGTCAAGTATATTTAAAAAGGTAGTGTGTCTAGGAACAGCTTATCAATTATTGCTGGCGGAGGAACCAAGTCTTCAAGTTTTAAATAGAAGATACGCTGCAGACCTTGTGTACATAACGTGCGCAGTTCAGGAAGTTTCCCCAAAAGTTTCGACAAGTAGTTTGGACGATTCAAGCCACCGCTATTAAATGTCACGTGGTCTTTAAGACAATTTACAATCTTGTTTTGGAGTTCTTCTACCCTCTTGGGTTCCTTTAGCCCGTGTCTCTCTGCAGTGAAATAGATGAATAATTATTAGAATTCCTGTTTGTAATAATAATTATGAATTAATAGGTTATCGATGCTTAACTTGCAGGTTTACAGTTACACAATAAGATAAAGTAAACAAAAAGTTATTTCACGTTCACGGACCTGTTACCATGGCGAGCGCAGCTATGCAGGAAAAAGCTGATATGTCAATATTCATGCTCTGAAGGTTTGACGAAAATTCCACAATGGAGTCGATCCATTCTCCAAACCCACGGACGCACTGCAGCCGGTGCAAGACTACCCCGTTGCAAAAAATGAGCTTGCCTTCCACTGGGTTGGACCTGCAATTAATAACAACGAGCAATTAATTACTGAGAGAGTAATAAATGCGGATTTAAAAGGCGCCTAATTATAGGCGAGCTAATAAAATCCAAACCAACGGAGCTTGAAGGGGGTTGATCTTTTGTTATGGTTGATAATTAGGTACCTGTATGCCAGTCGCAGGACGAAAAGTTCCAGAAAGGCCGATTCAAAGAGAAGATCTTGATCCTGTTTTGGAAGATCAGCAAACCCCGGGATCTTTTCCGCCCAACCTCTGATTATCTCCATGGAGCCAGTCAGAAGATCGTAGAACTGCTGGATGTGCTGAGTGTCGTCTCCAGTCATTTGGTAGTCAGGGTTAGCTTGAAACTGGAATTTAATTTAAAAAGTGCTTAATGAGGTCCTCTAAAATATATAACCCGTGAAATTGCAAAGCCCATTTCTAGCAGGGGAGTCAGGTTTTTACAACAATTAAACCCCTCTCTTGCAATGATAGAGTTCTCCGTTTCAAAGCATTTCAGTCAAGTAAGGTATGTTAAAATAAATACACTAAGATGCCAACAGAACAAAGCAACCACAGACTGGCTGGGTCTTACGCTGGTCCACAAGCATACGCGCAATATTGATAACAGTAGAGAGAGCAAGCCTAATCGCTTACACAAACGCATTGTTTTTACATAGCATGTGTCAGTTTTTGCAAGATTGCCTGAGAACAAAAGTGTTTTGAAATAATCTAGCCACAAACGTTGTTGTTGTTGTTGGTGGTGGTGGTGTTGTTGTTGTTGGTGTTTTTTATGTCGCAGAGTATACCGACAGTTTAGTACAGTAGTTACTATCACAACGAAACAATTACTCCTTTAAAAAACGCTCAGGCCGCCGTGCTTCAACTCAGGAAATCACTAAACCCGCAGTGTCCACTTACTCTAGAGTAATCCAGCCCGGACATCGAAGGGTTGGAATCCACATGGGCCCTCACCAGGGCACTTATGAGACTGACTGGTGGCGAAGGCGGTGAAGGCTCTTGGGGGCTTTTGGGTTTGGAAGGTAACCGACCTCTCCGCCCCTTTAAACTGGCTGTACGAACGACTGAAACACGAAAAAAAAGCAAAATATATATGTATACAGTATATTCCGTCTCGCAACCTTTGTTGCTATTAGACAATTACCCTTTCATTACCTCTTTACTCTGTTATACCGCTCTAAAGTACTAAAATAAACCCGTTAAAATATTATTCCTCTGTATTTAGATATTTCCCATCCAGACGTAAATTTCTGAATAAAAACATGTAATTGCAGTGATAAGGCATACATTTACTACTCACCTTCTTTGACCATTCCGACCACAAGGCACTTTTGGAAACGGCAGTACTGACATCTGTTCCTACGGCGTTTATCCACTGGACAATTCTTATTTGCTAAACACACGTATTTAGCATTTTTCTGAACCGTGCGCTGTAAAAATCAGAAAGAAATAATATAAAAGATTGTTAGACGTGTGTATGGATTTCCTGGGAACAGCACCAAGACCCCCGAAAAGAATGGTCTCGCAGCTGGGATTTTTCAGGACATTAATAGAAGAAAATTGATAGTGTTAACACTACAGCTAACCCTCCAGTTTATAGCTGTATTTTATATGCAAGGAGCAGAAGGAGTAGACATTCAGTAAATACAAATCCGTGGGCATTCATATTTTTACATCCCTTCGAGACCCTCTCTATTTAAAGTGATAAGATTATTCAATCAGGATGGTGAAATAAAGAGACCACTTAATTTTACCACTGGGAATTCTGTTCCACTTGGTTAGCTTAGACACGGTTCTCTGTCCCAGCCAATTTAATTCTAAGGGAAAGGGCTGTGTCAAAAATGCACACAAGTGCCCACAATTAAATAGTAATTTTTAATGTACAAGATTTTCTGAACGCTGTCGCTGTGAGGGAAATGCCTCTTATTTTTCTTCTTTTTAAATGTTGTACCATCTGTGGTCGTCATGATAAAATTTTTCTTTAACATTAGCTAGTTAAAGGATTGTACAAATCCAGCTTCAGACAAAAGCTGCCGTTTCATATTGCTATGCTTGAGAAATGATACCGTAGTCCACCCTACCTTAAAGAAGCCTTTGCACCCTTCACAAGTACGCACTCCATAGTGCTGGCAAGCGGCGTTGTCCCCGCACACTGCACACAGACCCTCGTTGGAAGGCGATCCCCTTGACGGAGGCGACGGGACCTGGCTGTCCATCAGCTGGGGCCCATGTCCGAGCTGAAGAGAGTGTGGGAAGCCTATGTTTGCCTGCTTCCTAATAGCACTGGGGACGGCAAAGCTCTGGCTGTCTACCACATGATGGGCACCCGGTGTCTCCGGGTTCATAGGTACGTGAAGAGGACCGTCAAACCTCATCTGGCAGCTTGACACCGGGGTACCAGGAGGTGACTGCTTAAACGAGAACAAGGAAAGCCTTGACACGGGATTCTTGCGTTGATCTATCATATGAGTGGTGGCCACGTAGTTTTGATGGAAACTGTGGAGCGAACCAGGCTCATCCCACATAGGGCTGGGCTGAACCTGGAAGTTGGGGGTAGTGGGAGTAGGGGGCGAGGAGGGCTTGTAGTACATTGAGCCAGAATGGGGCATCATCTCTTCAGCCTGTGGTGGCAGGTGGCTCTGTTGATGGTAGCTGTGCATCTGAATGTCTTCCACCTTGATGGCGGACTGCTGTCCAGAAAGAGGCATTTGGTATAAGCAGGGAGGCTTTACGTCGTAACTGGTGTTGTAGTTGTCCATGAATGTGCTGAAACTGGGAAGAGAAGTGGTGGCTGTGATCTCAGTGTTGGTCAGGTCCATGCTAAACTTAACAAACTCAGGAGTTAGGAAATCGGAGCTGTATTCTCCAGTGGTGTGGTAGCTGTAGCTCTGCGAAGCTGGACTGGCTCCTTGAGGTGATGACCCATACTGAGCCTGAACACAGGGCATGGCTGTAAATGAAAGTTTCACAAATGCTCACACTGTCAAAGCGATCACCCTCCAAGCACAGGCTTGATTTACTCTTAAACATCCAAAAATGTAGCATGCCATTGTCTAGATAAAATATTTAACAAATCCAATGTCTTCACTTACATTTCATTAACAAAATAAAGCCATGCACACATCTTTAAATTATATTTTTGGATGCAGAAAAAAGAGCAACTAGCCAACAACATAGTATTTCATTTAAAAAAATATCATATGAAAAGGGTAGCATGTCTGTATTAATCTCTGAATATATACAGTAGATGTGCAGGAGAAATCCGTGATGATGTATTCTGAAACATGCTGCATTTTATTATCAATAAAAGACACTACAACATGACGCTTCCACTGTTATTAAAATGCATTGTACGTGTTGCTTTTGACTAGGTTAAACATTTATAGTTTTCATTTACAGAAACAATATTAATACTCCATACCTTCAGTCGACGGACTGTGTTTTCCGGAGGAACTTGAATTGGACAGTGTCGTTTAGTCTTGTTTGAAGTTCAGGTTTCGAGAAAGTAGCGCGCCTCGGGACTCTTCCCTGTAATACAGAAGAAATGTAGTTTATAACCCCTGTTCATTTTTCCGTTACAATGGACAGTGCACATATGTATGCAAGTGCTTATTTAAAAGAGTTTCTTTGTAAACAAAACATGTAAACAAAACAATGTATCCAATACAAAAAAAGCTACATATAATAAAAATCTGAATGGTTTCGCGTAATGTAACAATCTTCACGCTTATAAATGGAAATAATATTTCTTCATTTTATTTAGGTCATTTTTGTTTCCTTATTCCATGTCAGATATTTCATGAAGCACAATGTTATATTGTTATTTGAAAGAAGCATCATTAACAGGGATAAACAGAAAGCATGGTTATATATACGCGTGAGTTTCAACAGGAGTCACACTTTAAATATGAAGCATGTACATAAAGTTTTCTGAATATTTGTATTTTGCTGCTTTTACAATTATGTATTATTCTATTCTCTCTAAACTTATTTTTTGCTGTTATTAGCAGTAGAGGTAGTAGTGCATTTGTAGTTGAGAACTGTCAAAAATAATAACCGCAATTGCTATTAAGCAGCTAATTATACCGGCTTATACTGTCATTCACGTGTCTGAAAGCTGTGAAATCGCCAATCCAACTCAGTAGGCGAACAGAAGAACAAGGTGGAGTCAGCAGGTGAGTTAGAGAATAGTTTTAGCCACATCAGTCAAATGCAAAGGAAAAAGAGTTTTAACGGTTTCGCAGTAGTAAGAGAGACAGCGATTGTACACTACATGTGAAGTTGCTTTATCTTTTCAATAACATGGTCAACACATTATCGACATTTAAAATGACTTCCGTAACAAAGCAGGCGAACTAAAGAACATTTTAAAGTACCTGACAACCGATAAAAGTAACAGTAACACTTTCAATTAATGGTCGTTTTTATTGCCATCTATTCTCAACATTTTATCATTGCTATTAATGTACGTTACTGTCATTAGCCATATCTTCCTACGAGTATCAATTGTATACGTAAGTAATTCTTTCGCCCAACATATCACAATTATGAAAAAAAAATTGCATACACAATACAACACGCACAAATCATGTTGAATAGTTAGCGGCTGTAGATGATGCTGTGAAATAGCTTATTCAATCCAAGCCCATATAGCAAAATAGAATAAAATATACCTTTTTAACTGCAGCGTCCCGTGCTATCCATGCAGAAGATCTGCTAGTAGTGGTCTAACGTAGTTATAAAAAAAGAGCCCCAAACAATAAGCGACAGAACAGTTGTGAGAACAAACAGAATAGGATTAAGTGCGGCTATCGCACAGAACAGTACAAGACACAAGCCGAGACTGGTCCTTCCCTCCAATGTGCCTTTGTTTATGTGAGCTCTGAATACCACAAAAAAATTCTACGTCATCGGCATCGTCAATGACTTAGGCCAATCAGTGTCTCGAGGGGGGGTTAGACTTCTCCGTGCTGTTGGCCAATTCCTTGACGTATTAAGCTGAGCAGCGTTTTAAGGTAGTAGGGTACCACGGTTCGCTTCACCCGTTCCCAAATCAGAAAACCCAGAAACGTAATGTTTGTAAACAGGTGTAAAATGGTATACAAGTCTGATATTCCAGTAATGGATTTTAACAATTGCGTTTTTGCTTACCATGATGTGTCTCCCTTCTGGAAGTAAGCGGCGTTGTGTGTGGCCTTCGGAATACGCTGTCGCCTCAGAAGCAGATGTGAGACACGACATTAATGAAGTTGTCAAGAGAACTCTGGCAGATATTACAATCTGGTCAAATATAAACCCGTTTATTTTATGCATTTGATTTTTTTTTTTGGGGGGGGAGGGGGGGTAGAGGTTATTGGCATGTTGAAGCGTCTTCAGAAAAGTGAGGCGTCCCGTCAAGTGTGGAACTAGATGTAAGTTTGCTTTAGGGAGTAAACCCCTTGACAGTACAGTAACATTGCCTGCAATCACGTAAATATGCGGAAAAAAAACAACAACAATTTGAAATACACTCTGATGTCCTTCGGCATAATGAAACTGTATTATAGATTCGGTGATAATACTGTGTGAATGTTATCCTAATTTTTGTTTTCCGTGCCAAATGCTGGTCCTGCAGGTCTTTATAGCACGCGTTCACAATATTTTATACCGTGTAGTACTCAGTCGTTGCACATACGGAATACTTACATTTATAAAAGTCATTATAATAATGATTGAGGTCCAATTCAGATGAATTGAAACTCTAGAAACACATGATTACAGATGTTTATTTTTCCCTCGTAAACTACCACCCTCTGTCCAACATGAATCACTGCACCCTTCAACTCACGGTCTGTGGATACAAGAGGCAGTCAGAAAGTTGCCATTTCTTGTGAAGTACACAATCTGCCACATTTCAAATAATGTATCTAATTTGTATTATATATGGGATTGTTCTCAGCCCTCCTCTATCTTGCTACACATCTAACTGATTTACATGCGTTTCCAAATTTAGACCTCTAAAAAGAGTGGGTGTGTACCTCAGTACGTGACTACCTTAATTTTCCCAGCTGCTTGTGTTGTGAGAGCAGACAGAGGGAGCTCATTAACAGCGGAGCAGCGTCAGTTGTCGTGGGCGAACCAATTTAGTCGAACGAAAGGGAAAAAGTGATAGGGGGTGGCAGAATGGTGCATGACGCAGGGAACGCCGCCTTTGACGCAACCAACAGTCTCTGCCAAAAATAGCAGTCACAGCCTTTTCTTGTTTTTGGTGCTCTATTATTATTACAGTAGGACTCTATTATTGATCTTATAATGGGCCGTGCTTCCACCGACTATTTTAGCTGCGATCGGAAACTGGAGAATACATAATTAAAGAAAGAAGTGGTCTATTTTTATCCCAGAACAACACCACGTTGTTGTTTTTTCTAAATTGAAAGCACGGGTGAACTTTGGTGCTTAGCGCAGGAGCCATATTTCTGCATAAATCCCATGCAGCAACTTGTTGCGCTGTACTTGGGGAAATGAAGGGATTGCTTTTCAGTCATCAAGCTAGCTTTCGCCGTTTGTCTGTAAAACACGTGTCAACCTTAAAATGCTAGTCTTTTTCTCTAGATATCGACTGGGTTGTGTTTATAGAGCACAGTCTGGTGCGCACCGTTTCATAATTTGATAACATTAACTCGGAAAATGAAACTTTCTTGCGTGCTACGTCAGTGATTCAAAACCCATCCACTCACTTGCATCCGAGTTTAATACAATAAACGATCCTGCAGTCTAACCTTGCACTGTATTCACATTGAGGGAGCCACAGGGGGTGAAAAGCGCATTCAATCACATAATTCAAAGATTAACGTCGATTCGCTTTTGTCAGTGTTCAAGCTTTTCGTGCCAGCCTTTCGATTGTTAGAAAAAAAACGCAACATCCGTGTTCATTTCAAAGTTTCTTTATTGGAAATCCAGCAATAAAGAGCAGTATTTCTAATACTGGTATAAATCCTACGTTTTTTGAATTGCAATGATGTCCACAAGGTAGCATGCTACCAGCCCTCGTCAGTTCATGAACACATGAACTACTTACAGGAATATCACTAATGTGGTAACATGCCCGTTTCAGACAGCTGTGGGGTACTGATCAAAATAAATAAAATTCACTGCCCACAGTATTTGTGTCCATTACGGCGCATGAGACTAGGACTGTTCCTGGACGTTTGCTCTCTCCAGCAGAGGACGGTGTTCTTCATTGCCCATCAGCACGTTTACAAACATCACCACTTCACTGCCCAGGCGCCCCTGTATATGAGAGAAAGTAGATTAGCACAGTATACGGTATATAACATAATACAACACATTTTTAGTATAGTACATAGTACATAGACATGCTTTATTGCTAGTTTCACAAAATGTTTTTTAGTTACGAGACTAAGTGGCGGTTCTTCAAATATCACTTTAAGATAGGATCATTAGGAATCATTTAAAATGCTGCGTTTTTTCAGCACTTTCTCGTTTTAAAGATAAATGTGCTGCCATTATTCTTTAGCGATAAATGATTATTTGAACTTCACAGAGCGTGTGCATGGTAAGATCGGATACTGTACTATATTTACGGTACTGTAAGTGAATACTATAACACGTGCATCCTTATACAACTGTAGTATTACACCACTCTTTAGATTACATCTACACTGATTTTTTTAAATAAATGCATTTCTTTACGAAAGTTGAAAGATGATTTTTTTGCTAGCAAATTGTGATAACTAAATAGACATGTCTTACAACTATATTGTTTTTTTTCTAGCTAGGAAATCTAGAAAATGAATTCACATCAGGCTGTAAGAGGTGGAATCCACATTGAAACCTTCAGCCATTATAGGCAATGGTATTGGTTAATTGCTAAAATAATGTGGCACAAAATCAGCCATCAGTGATATTCTGTAGTTGTTAATGATACTAGTGTGAAATATATTATGATAGATGTTCATTGTTTTTCGATACACTATTTCTTTCACTTCTTTCTTTTTT
Organism: Lepisosteus oculatus; assembly: GCF_040954835.1. Classification (NCBI taxonomy): domain Eukaryota; kingdom Metazoa; phylum Chordata; class Actinopteri; order Semionotiformes; family Lepisosteidae; genus Lepisosteus; species Lepisosteus oculatus. Next base: position 12,366,040 of record NC_090707.1, read on the forward strand.
CAAATGTTATTGGAGATGTTACAAATACAATCAAAACATAATCTATATAAATGATCAAAAATGGCAAATGAAGCAGTTACCAATTTAAAACATGTCACTGTTGGATGATGCCTGACTGAAATGGCAGCCCAGCATCTGAACTTCCACATGAAGGAGTAGCACAAGGCTCGTGCACAATACCTAGACCAGGCTTAACAAGAATCTAATGAGCAAACACTGCCAGCAGGACAGAGCTTAATCCTTTGGTTGATATCAACAGGCACCTACTGAATATTGGACAATTTAGGAATGGCACTGGGAATCGCCACTTGTCATTTTTTTCTCTACAAAGGCGATTTTTGTACTTTGCTTGGTTTGGCTGGAAAAGTGAAGCCTCACAAGCAAAATTCCAGATCTGTATTGTGCCCAAGTGCATCATTCAATATGACACTCTTGTAAACCTGGCAAACGGCTTTAATGAACTTTTAGTCCGCTATCACTTTTCACCCACAGAAATCCGCCACAACCAAGACTATAAGAAGTAATCTGGTGCTGCACAGCTCTGTTACATTTCCACGAGAAATAGCAGAATTCAGCTTTTCAGTTGTTACCATAGCATCAAAGAATTAAGGCACTGGTGCTGTCCCGAAACCAGGAAGCATGTTCTTATAATGAATTTTGATAATGGTCTGCTAGCACACTGAAGGTTAGTACTGAATGCAGGATAGGGCGGTTTAAAACAAGACTGGTGGGGAAATTTGGTTTATTTTGTGTCTGTCAATCCTAAAGAAACACAAAGTTCTGATTTCTTCACTTGGCTGATTTTCTTTTTTTTTTAGTGTCCATATGTTAAAAATCTAAGAATTGAACACTTTGCATTATTAATTAATTTTTAAATAGCGTGAGAGAGAAAAGGGAATGCTACAAGCTACAATACGAGCTGCTGAATTTCAATGATTATGGCATTTCTTGTTTTTCACTAGAGATGCTATAAACTTCACTGCAACCCTGTACTTGGTAAAGTAACTAACAAAAATGGACTGATGTTTTCTGGACCTTCCAAGATTATCGCACAAAAAATAGAACTGCCTACTTGTATGCAGTTAAGGTGCATAAATATACAACCTGAGTGATGCAAAAGAAATATGTGAAAAACAAATACAACTTCAAAAAGTGTCCAATTGTAAGGACAGAACTGAGGCAGAATGGAGGTAATCTTATTCCTTTCCCCTTGGTCACTTGCCTTGGTCAAGGAATGAATTTGTAAATTCTTCTTTAAACTGTGGCGGTGTGCTGCATTCAGTGAACAGGGAGCGAATACTGCCTTGACCTGCTGTCAACCTCAAACTTCAAAGGTTTCACTCTTTTTCAAGTTATTGTTTAACCCATTACATATTTTGAACAAGTTCCCAACAGCTTTATATTGTATTTACTCTGAAAACTAGGAACACACCGAGGTATTTGAGAACAAAAAAAAAACATCTGTTCAACTGTTTGGCCCAATGTTCTTGGTGGTTTAAGAATAGTTTATTGATTCACTTATTTTCAGTTAATATTTTCTTATTATTTCCACCACAACATTCTTGATCATCTGTGATAATCAAGGTGATAAACTAATATTCAAAATATTGTTAAAATGATAACAATCAGTGTTAATGTTTTTGTTGATGCAAACGCATGACATCCATAACACACACAGCATCTCTTCATCGCTCTTCCTGCTCTTAATGCCGAGTTGCGATTGTTCGGATGAGTTTCCTCTGGTGCATTTTTGTCTGTGAACTCTAGGGCAAAAGGTTTGAGACTAGCTAGACATCTGCTACAGTGTAATTTTTTCTTTACTCTTACAAAGCTAATTAATTTAGGGAACCCTTATATTTTAAAAGGCAGATTTTGCTGCGTGTTATGGAGTAATTATAATAAGTGTTGAATAGCAGCATCAGCCCTGTCCCGTCACTGGTACAATTTACCAGCAAATATGAGAAACTAGTAAAGGTGGTAGGCATTTGGAGTACACTTTGAGCTCTATAACCCAGACATCACTGATTCACATCCGGACTATGTCATTAGCCTAATGTCACCAGGATTCCCCAAACAGCAGCCCACACACATGGCTGAATGCTAGAGTTCAATGGGCTAGAGGTGACCAGGGTTTTTTCAGCTTGCCTTGCAGCAATGACTCCTGGGACCTGCAGGGTACGTAGAAGTTGTGTGGTGATGTCTGCACACAGATAATGAAAGGGTCTGACAGGGATTCATTTCAGAGGAGCGTGACTTCTCTCTTTCTCTGATATATGGGACATAGCATAAAGCAGTGTTCACAAACAATTTTAACTATTGTCGGCAGGAAACACAAAATAACTGTCCATTTAACACTCAGAGAAACAGAAAACAAATTGAGGAATAAATCTTTGTAAACTAAACAATAAAGTTCTCATTGGTAATGTGAAAGAACTCCAGCATTGTTTTGACACATTATGAGTATCTGAATTACTAGCTGAGTTAATTTGGATGAATCTGTATATTATGGTCCTTGTATCATTTTTTCTTGTTGCCAGCTGAAACTAATTTCTTCCAGCTGCTTGGCAAAATGATACAATTCACTGCAGGACCTGAAAAGACATTTGCTTAAGCATTTTTTTAATGGCCTGTGGTTTTCCCCTAAAAAACACTTAAAATATGCACATGGAATAGCTATAGAGCCACGTTACAGCCAAGTGCCCATGTAATAAATTAGTTTACTCTAAAGCATGACTTACAGGCAGCTAGAGAGGCAGACCCACAGAGTGGACACCTAGAGGTACCTGCATCTTAGCTTTTATTCACAAGGTGTTCTGAATATATTTCTCTCAGAATAAAATACAGTACTGGGCTGCAGGAGACAACTAAAACTCAGAGACACCTACAGATTGTTAAAATAATGTCATACTGACAGCACCTCAAGGCATTAGGTCTACTTAGTTCAATGAATCCAGATCACTGCTATACTCCTACTGTGCACTGTTGCAAGCAGTTCATTGGACCTTCCCAGTAAGCCCTTATATCTTTGCATTATGAGGTACACACCTTCTCAAGCACAAATAAGAAAAGCTACAGGAGGTTTGAATGTTGCATACTAATTTAAAGAATCACTTTCTGAGAAATACAAATGCATGTATGACCTTTCTTGGTCTATTACACAATCTAACAAGAGACCACAGCACATTTATTTTCATATACAGTACTGGGATCTGCAATTTAAACACTCATTTTCATTTTAAGCTTCTTTAAGACTAGATGCAATATACAATATACTGTAAGCTGTGAAGCTGTGAAAACACAGTTTACAGAGTTTTTTTTAGATGCTGAGTATCTGTTGCATTATCTGAAAAGTAATTTTTACTTTACAGATTGTATACAACAGCAGTTAGTCTAACGGGTACAACATTCACATAAGTGGGCACTTAGAAAACAAATGAAAGAGACAAAACATACATCTTAGCCAATGTGTTTTTGTTAGAAGCTGGTATCCAATTAAAGTCAATTTTTTCAATTTACACTTACAAGCCTGTATAACCCCTTCACCAGCACACAGAACTACTTTAGAAATGTGATAAAATGTTCTCTCCCTATTCTCAAGCCATACTAATTCATTAATGTGTTTTATTTAGTATTATAAGAATTTATGTTATACTTAAGAAAATACTAAAGCTGTCATCCTATTTTCAGGCAGAAGGGGTTATCTTGTTGTTACTGATGACAAACTCACTGCAGCCTACTATGCAGACCACACTGAGACCTGTTCTCTAGCCTCTATAGACGCATCAATGTCCAGCTTAATCTCTTAATCTTTCATCATGAAATACTCATCCACAAATGGTTAGGTTACTCAAGACGTCCTATATCAGTCTGGGATCAGCACTATGCACTTACCCCCTTTAGCACTACATGTAAACCCTAGTGAGAATGTTTCAGAAGAGATGGACAGACACTAATTTTAACATCAATCACCACTACATAATGTTGTAAATCAGGCAGCTGCTTTACAGATTGAATAGAAGAGCATTCCTGTGGTTTGTATACAGCATTTCTGCCATCTATGCCATGTCATTAGCTTATTTTCCAAGTAATTGTTATCACACCAGGTTTACATCAATTATGCAGGGGCTCCTGACTTGAACACACCATGTGACCAATATCACACGTGATCTTCTACCTTTCTTCTTAGAAACTAGTTTAGAAAATATTCAGTTATATCACAGCAACATCTTGTTGAACAAACCCATCTTGATCTTGTTTACTGTTTATGTGGGGTTGTGTTTTAAGGTGTTTCAAATGTTTTTGTTCACTCTTTCTTTGTAGAAGTTTAAGATGAATCATCAATACTTAAAGTGTTGTATTGTATTGACATCAATCCCTGGCACAAAATCTACATGAGGGATTCTCAAGAAAGAGGTGTACTGAGATGGTTTTATTCAGATTGGTCAAGGAAAGTGCACATGTGCTCTTACATACTGTATGTGCACTCTCAGTAGCTTCACTTCTAGTGACTGGTCAGGTCATACTGGAGCTGAGAAGCTTGGACACAATATCTCAGCGTGGCATATACAGAAGAAGTACTGTGACCTTTGAAACACAGTGTAAGACTTCTCTCTTGGGGAATGGTGATATATCAGGCAGCAGTTAGACTTCCATTACAGATGTCCAGCTGTGACCATCTTGCACCCCAAAATGCAATCCACATCTTAAGAGAGTCAGGCCTATCAGCTAGGGAACTAAATTCAAAACCTCATTTATGGATTACAAGGCAAGTAGTAGAAAGCAGCAGTGTAGAGTGAGCATGGAGTAGGAGTTAAAGATCCAGACTCTGGACCATAGGGTTGTAGACCCAAATCATGGGTTCTGCTGTTGTACACCAGAGAATGGTACTCCATCAAGTACACTCCATTTAAATTTGTTGTACAAATAGGCATTCTCTCCAGGTCATCACTGTAAATTGGCTCTCAGTTGGCTTGTTTGGTTAAAATAAAGGACCAAATAAATAGACAGTAGAAGGTCACAGATGAGAGGGTACCATTCAACCAGTTTTGCATGTTTGGTTCTATGTATCTATAGTCCTAAAGCCTATACAGGTTACATATTATAGTCACATCTTATATTTAGAAATAATCTTTTAGGGCTAAAGATTACTTGAAGCCCTTACTTGAAAAGGGCCGATTTGTATTAGCCAATGATTGCTATCCATCGTATCTTTGAAATGGACAAGATAATCAAAGCATCAGGCAAAACCCAAACGAGAACACGTGCAAAACTCAATACAGGCAGTTGCTTCAATTAGATTTGAACCCAAAATCGTTAGAAGGCAACATTGCTAACCACTTCACCACCCCAGAACAACATTTTTCCTATGGTAAAGTTTTTTGGGAGGTGAACAGTAATTACTTATGACAGCTATAAAATCCTAAAAAAGGCTTCTCAAAAGTTACAGTGCATAAAAAAAAACTTCTTCAGAAGTGAAAGATAATTTACAAAACAGAGAATTAATTATACGATTTATTGAAATGTGTCACTGCTTTTCTTTGTAATTCCCATGATTTCCAGATAACATTAAATATGTGAACCAACAGATAATTCAGCCAGTAGCTTTTTTTTAAAACTGGAATGCCTTGCACAGTTATCAGTAGAACAATTAATTAATTGACTGATTCATTTTGAATAAGGGATTTATTAAAGTATTTATATATAATATCCTAAATCTACTGTTATTCATTTGCCAATTACAATTAAGAGTTTAAAATATAATTAAGCAATTTAATTGCCCATTGAACAGTTGAATTACTAAGTACCTCATTTATATGCATATTTTAATTGCCAATCATTACAGGGGAGGGAGCTAATCAAGTGCAATCAAATCAGCAGTTATTTCTTAAGAATGAAATGGTGAACTATCAGAAGAAAAAAATATGTTCTTAGAAAAGGTCAGATTTGAAATCTGTAGTAAATAAACACCCTTTTCCATCTTTTCAGTGAAACGCTACCACTAAATTATATTTTAAAAAAGGGCTGACACAGCAGACTTAAAGACGTTTACTCCACTGAAAAAAGCAGCACCATTTCCCTAAGAGGAAAAGAAAAACAAATTAATAGAGTTTGACTGCATAATAATAAGTGGCTAAGTAGTAACTAATAGATTTTAATGTTTGTATCATATGTGGATACTGTCAACTTTCTAAAGAAAAAAATGAATTTACTAAGCAATATTGATCTAAGCAAATAAGACTTTTTTTAAATAACACATTACAAAAAGCATAAATACAAAACGTGTAGTAGCCAATAATTGATCCAAAGCTACATAAGTAAAGGACTTACAGTAAAGTAAAACAAAGTGATAACTTGAAATTATAATGCTATGTTTTCTTTAAATAAACTGCCCATACTGGGGTACTCTTTTGAAAACTATCTGATAACTTGGAGCATGTATAATTAGGTATAAATAACACTATTACAGTATAAATGAGCTCTAGGCTACAGTAACATTTCCATAGAGATGTAACAATGTAAAAGCAGGCCTTACTTAACAGACAGAAGCTTAAACATTTTTACACAACTATTTTAGAATGTTTAAAATGTATGGATTCTTATAGGTTAAGATTCTGTTGTGCACAGGAGTACAAACATATTTTATTCTAATTATTAAGAAACGTGACACATATTTACATCATACAAATTAACCTGCACAGACGCTTAAGCCAATGTATGAAGTGTAGCACTCACTGTACACGTAAAAAACAGCAACCTTTCTACTGTATGTCAATGCATTACTGCATACAGTATGGAAGCTTTGTCCAGCACGAAGGTAAATACTTCATTAACTGCAGTATGTACCTTTGGCCACGATCATGGCAATTTAAGGTATAGTATCACTTATCATTTTAATTTAATCTGGAGCTCTTTACCTCGCTCAAAGAAATTTATCATTGCCAGTGCAATGTCACGGTAATTTCATTCAGAATGTGTATGATTGATCTACTTCAAGGCAAAAGGCTAAATAAACCATATGGCGACATGTTGCTTCCCATATGTTATTCGCACATCAATGACCAAGCAACTATTATGGAACATCTGCAATGAGCACAAATCCAGCTGTTTCTATGGATGAAAAATGCCTTTATTAATCAAGCGATATAAACCAACAATACTGTATATAACAGACCTGAATTAAATTGAATACAAAGCAGGGAAGATCGGAAATGAGGAAATATTCTCCATGCTCGAAGTTATTATTCTTTGCCTTTCTAGTCCACTGTATTTTTGTTTTAATGGAATGGTCAGAGTTTTATTACGAATTACACAAGTATGATATCGGTAATATAATATTTAACCACAAACCACAGCAAACTGCATGAGAACTCTGCACAAAACTAAGGACTTCAAAAACCACATGCATTACTCTAGTGGCAGTAAGGATTTCCTTAACCCCACACAACCCCATAGTTTTCATTGTCATATTTCAGTTATAAGAAATACTTACGGTTTAGTTAAAACATGTCGCAGAAAAAACATGGCAAAATGAATACCATCCTCGGGTAAACGCGCCTTCTAAGCTCGCTAACCTGCCGTCTAAACACAAGTAGTCCTTTTCCCCGTATAACAGGACGTTGATGATAGCTGAATCCCGCAAAACATTATTCTAAGATTGAAATTAAGGATATGTTTCCCCCAGTGCAAACTCCCAAGATCAGACGTTTCGTCTCATAAAGACCTCCATTGTAGCAATGCAGCGCAGCGCGAGCCAGTCCTAGCACACTATTGTTCATCACAGCAGACAACTGCGTCAGTCAGAGCGTCACAAGCCTCCGTCTCCGTGACGACAGAGGCCGTGCGCGTTCAAGACTATCAATACATTAAGGAACCTCACGCACACAGCGGAACTCGCTGTTTCCATTGCAGTGGGATGTGCTACCTTTATAAACCCTCCCGCCCACAGAAAAACACGTGTAACGCTTCATATCGAAATACCCAGGAAGAAGGAAGAAATTATCTTCTTATGCTTAAAACACAGATTCAGATTTCCAAAAATAATTAGAGGTGATCTCACATATTTACCAATTCGTGTTGATTAATATAAAAGTAGTTTTTTTGTTAAACTTGTGACTTTTCATTTAGGCGGTGGGTGTTGTGTGAATTTTCTAACACAAGAGTTAGTAACTTCAACGGCAGGTCATGCCAGAGAAGTAAGAAGGAAATATCCCAGCCTATGTAGTTTTGGCGAAAAAAAGTCGGTGATGTTTTTATTTTTAGAACTAAACTTTAACACGAGAAGTACCCACATATTGCATACATGCAAGCAACATAAGTTCTTGTTTTCCAGATTTTAAAGATTTATCATCTGATTCTTTTTAATATGTCAAGATTAAATGCGCTCTTTTCGGTAAAAGTGCAAGCAATTTACCATGGGTACTCTGGACGAAGAGAAACGGTAACGAGCCTGTAGTAAAAAATACCATGGAGATGCCGGGGATTGAACCCGGGACCTCACACATGCGAAGCGTGCGCTCTACCACTGAGCTACATCCCCACGTCGGAAGTCGTTGATCCCTTTGATAGTTTAATAGAGTAAGATTTTTTTATTATACGTTTAATTGCTATAAATTACGTATTTTTCTAATAATTGATTAGCCGTCTACTCAAATATTAAATACTATATACCTGCTACTAATATCCTCTAACGAAATAATTTGATATCGACATTCGAGTAAAATACAAAAAAGCACTGCGTTAACTCGTGTTACACAAATACCTAACAGTATGTTTAAAGAAAAAAAAAAGACTGTTTTATTTTCTCCTGTTTGAAAATATTAGTTGCCAAACCGCTTAGAAGACCTGGACACAAGTTGCTTATTAGAAAATATGCATTTTTTACATTTCAAATTAACTGAAAGAAAACATTGCTTTCAATACGGTTATGTCTCTTTCATAGATTATTATTTGTTTCTATAATAATTTCCTTGCAAATGGGTACTTATTGGAGACTCTTAATATTAACCCCCCTGTGGCCACTTATTTAATTAGGCCACTTTCCATCTAGCATTGCTGCCTTGCAGAGCTCTGGTCCTGAGATAGGTCCTTGGGGTGCGATCTGTGTGGAGTTTGTATGTTCTCCCCGTGATCGAGTGGGTCTCCTCCCACAGTCCAAAGACATACTCTTTGATTTGGCTAGGTTAATTGGCTTCTGGGAAAATTGGCCCTATTGCTTGTGTGTGTGTGTCTGTGTCTGTGTGTGCCTTGCGATGGACTGGAGTCCCATCCACGGTGTATTCTGCCAAACACCCCCTAGATAGGTTTCATATCCCCCACATCCCTGTGTTGGATAAAGTAATTAAAACATGTATGGATGGACTGTCCATCTCCAATCTAAAGCGTGATCGGACAGGGAAATCACACTATACATTACCAAATAGCATGAAGCGGAGTTCAGACAACCTCATTGACACAACAAGCCGAAATGTTGAAGGATGAAGTGGCAATCAGTTTCACAGCCCTTGATTTAAAAGCATAGGGACCACAGCCCGGTGGACTACTGCCAAAGAGCAATTGCAGCAATCTTAAAGAACAGTGAGCAAGCATAACCTGGAGACTCTCAACCTATTAATCTTATTTCACACTCCAGCAAAATCCGTTCCCTATGCAGAATCAAATGAACCTGGAGCAAAGACAGTGCATTCCCCACACCCAGTCCAAGCACCAAAGAAGATTACGACTTCTTGATTAGAAGACATTTTTTTTTCCTCATAGAAAATGTGCAAAGAGACTTGCAGACCATGAAGACTGTTTTGCCTGCTGTTTGATACAATCAGAAAGAGATTGTAAGCATAGCATACACAATATCTACTTTTCCTTATCATTGCTGAAGGAAATAAAAACTTCTACAAGGTACTGTAGGGTTTGTCTTGAAATTCTAATTAACCTACATAGGTAATATTCAATGCTATTTCAGGTAGGCTGGCATCCACCAGGTTTCATGGGAAATTTATAATTGGCAATAAGTAAGGGCCTCTCAAGGGAATTGGTAATGGTAGTGGTAATACATATCAATTAAGTGTCCAATTGGGGCAATAAAATCATTAAGAGTCATAAGGTGGAATGAAAACCTACAAAGACAGCTGTCCCTCAGGACCAGGAATATCAGTGATCAAGAGCACAAAATGCACTTAAAAATAAACTGACATTACATTTGTATGTATGGTGTTACTGAAAATATTCCTTCAGTGTTCTTAAGTTACCACAATTACCTTGCATGGTGCCTGTTTGCTGACAAATCAAGAAGGTCAGGCAAGGTGTTGTATTCTGTGATAAGGTCAGCATTCTCCGGGTGTCATACAAGTCACAAACTCTTCCTCTACTCTGCAAATGCTGGTGCTGCTGCAAGGACCACTGAGAGAATAGTAATTATATTTAATTATTATGAAGGAGCAAGTAAAGGTTTATCCCATGCTGAAAAGAGAAGTAAAGAAACACAACGTTTCGGCTTTGGAGCCTCCTTAGAGTGTGAAAAGGGCTCCATAGCTGAAATGTTGTGCATCTTTTCTTCTCTTTTCAGCATGGAATAAACATTTTATTTGATCCTTTGCAGCCTACACATGGTGTGGTAGGTACCTACCCGAACATATTTAATTGATTTCAGCCTGCACTGTGCAGCTTATCAATAATTAAGTACTGTGAATTTGACTTACAAATCGCTTTAAAATGAGTAATTATCACGAGCGCCAGTTACCCCGTAGTTAAATTAATGTTCGCCTCAACTCACATCACACCTCTTAACTACTGCACACGAGAAGAAAGCTCTGGAAAACGTTTGTCAATACCAAAATGCATCAGTGAACTCAACAATAAAAGAGTCTCAAGTCCTATATTACATATTTAGATTAAAAGATTCTGTAATTTTGTTGAGAAACCCCCAGCGAAAATGTACAGTATGCCTTTAGTTACCCCACTACAAATAAAATACAGTAGGTGCTTTACAACCTAACCCTGTTAATCTAATGCACCGCCCCTCTTAGAATATAATTGGACAAGGAATCTGTTCCTGGCGCTCGACTGGATTGTTACACGCGTCAATCATACCGGTTTACTTCCTGGTATACTGTTACCTACTGTAGGCAGTTATTTATGACAAGTTCATGAAGGGATATTACTCTTGTGCTGTTTGAGTGTGTGACACAGACACTACCAAAAGATCACCAGGAAAATCAGTAAGTTAAACAGAAAATGCTTTTAACAGAAAGAAATAGATCATATTTTTTTAAACCACGGTATGGGCATAATTGATCAAATCTGATAATAATTTTATGAGAATCCATCATAAATTTAAATGCTACCTTTGATTAGTTCAAAGAGATTCGTTGTCTCTGATATTATGTGAAATTCAGGTTAGTGGGGGAATCTACGTGTTTACTGCTGTGTCATTTGTTTAATTTTTCGGTCTTTGCGTAGCTGGTTTCTGTGCTTAATCCAGAGTAGTGTGGGTTTCAGATCGCACAGTAAAGGAAATTATTATTGTTGTTGTTGCTGTTGATGTTTTCAGAAAACAATAGTATCTTTGGTCTGGTATGCTGTGTATAAACCATCAGACCTCTGAATTTAATCGGCGTGTTTAAACTTGTGTCTTGAGGAAACATGGCATGTGCTTCAGACACACCCTTTCACATCCTGAGAACAGACTCCTTAAGTTAGTAATATATAAAACCTTACTGCTGTTGATGTGTGCGAATTGTACTTTTAATCATTGCTGATATATTTCACTTTCAGCCAAAGGGCATTTATAGTTTTGGTCATCAAGGACTAACGAACGTGTCCACTACACTACTTTTACAAGGCTATAGTTTAATTTAATTTGCCAGGATAATTAGGGTTAAAGTCTTTAAGGTTACTGAAGCTTCTCTGAATAGCATTTATTCCTTCTCGGGTCATGACTCAGAACACGGTTGTAGCTAAACAAACCTTTTTCCTTGATGGAGATGTTGTAGTTTATGACTGTGAAACACCCTTGTCGAAAAGGATATTTATTTCTGGTTTATGATGGCTGCCTGTTATGGTGTCATTACTGTTTATGAACGCCACATATGGATCTGCAGTTAATTCAACTGAAACCTTTCCTGCTACTCACTTAAATGAGTCAATGCTAGATAACCCTCAAAACTCTATTATTGGTAAATAACTATAGTTAAATAAAGACTATTAATTAATTTTAAGTGAATTATTGGATAATAATGTTCATGTTTCAAATAAAGATTGCCAATACACTTTTGTGTTAGTCTGTTTACAGAATGATGACAAGAAGAATAGATATAGTTATAGATTTCTGAGGAATCTTTATAACTTTGGGTTTTATTCACTGTGATAGTGTGTTTTATAGTACTTTACAAAGGTATTCAAGCTCTTGCATACTTTTCTCATGTTGTCACTTTAAGGCTTGCAGTTATGACACTTTGAAGTAGCAACTAATAGGTCTATTTGTTATATACACAACACATTCAAAGCACAAAACAAAAATATTGAGTAAATAGGTAATATTAAATGAAAATGGAAAAAGACTGCCTAAGTACAGTATTTAAGCCCTTTGCTTTGCCAAAGGTGTACAAAATTACCTTAATAAGACACACAATTAGTTGAGTGGCCTCTGTCTGTGTGCATTAATACGGTTTACATGATTTCAGGATAAACACACTTGTTTCTGTAAGATCCCACTATCAAAAGCCTGCAGAGAAGCAAAGATGCGACCCAGAAGGCCAAAGAGCTTTCAAAACAACTCGGAGATACAGCTCTATAAAGGCATTTCAAAAGCCATGAACATCTCTTTAAGTAGGGAGCAGTCAATCATTAAGAAGTAGAAGGCTCTCGCACTGCCTAGATCCCGTTGTTCCTTCCAAACCAAGCAGGTGGTCAGGGGTGGGAGGATAACAGTGACTGTGAAGGAGCTCCAGAGTTCACTGGCTGAAATGGGAGAAGTTTGAGCTAAGAATATCCCAGTCACAAAGGATTTAAGTGATACTGCAAACATGGTGGTGAAAGGTTTTTTGGTCAGACAAAATTAGAGCTCTTTGGTCTTAAGTGCTCTGGTCAATGCCATCCCTGCTGTCAAGCGTGGTGGTGGCAGCAATATGTTTGAGTTCTTCCTTCAGTGGAACAGTATTCTAGGGCCAAAGGTACAATGTAGACTGCGAATAAAAAGTAAATGTCCTTGAGTGGCCCAGTTGAGGACCTAATTTGAATCCAATTGAGAAACTATTGAAACTGCTGTCCAGGAGCAATCCCCTAGTAACTGCAGAGAGCTTGAGCAAGTCTGCCAAGAGAATGGGCAAGAATTGCACCAGGCTGTCACGCAAAGCCGGTAGACACTTGCTCAAAAAAGACTTGACCCTCTGTTTTCTGCCAAAGTTGTCATTTATGTGCAAATATTAAAAATAATAATCATTTAAAAACTGAAATAATTTCAGGTGCAAAGTGTACTCTTACAGCTCAATCTGTAGGGTGTTTTGAAACTGTAATTTTATAAAGTGTCTTTTTCCTTGGGCACTGATGAAACATGCTGTTTTGTAACTCTGTGAACGTTCTTCATTACACTAAGGGTTAAATTCATTAAAAAATACTTGACATTATGTGTTGGTTCCCATTTTCAATTATGTAAATATGTAATGTTTCACAGTTATATTAAACATAGTAGAGAAGTAATTAGAAACGTCCTTTTCAAATTTTCAATACAGAGCAATTGAGCGGTAGTTGTGGCATGGTGGTGCAGGGATTAGCACTGCTGCCTTGCAGCTCTGGCGCCCTGGAGTGCTGTCTGCATGGAGTTTGGATGTTCTCCCTGTGTTTGCATGGGTTTTCTCTGTGTGCTCCGGTTTCCTGCCACAAACCAAAGACGTACTAGTAGGTTAATTGGCTTCTAGGAAAACATTGCCTGGTGGGAGTGTGTGTATCTGTATGTGGTCTGTGATGGACTGGTGTTCTGTCCAGTGTATACCCTGCCTTGGGCCTGTTGTTTGCTGGATAAGGCTCTTACTCCCCTGTGAAATAGATGTATCTATCCATCTCTTTCTAGGCCTGCCTCTTCCTCTGTTACCTTCCACCTCAAATTCCATTATCCTCTTTGTTACTTCCTCAACGTCCCTCCTCATGATATGTCCATACCACCGTCACCTCGCCTCTCGCATCTTCTCAACCACATCCACCACCCTACATCGTCTACGGATTTCTTCATTTCTGATCTTATCCTTCATTGAAATCTGCAGAATCCATCTCAACATCCTCATTTCAGTTCTTCTCATCAAATTCTCTTCCCTCTTTCCAACTGCCAAGCATTCAGCTCCATATAGTAGTACAGGTCTAATCACAGTCTTGTACATTTTGCACTTTAACTTTCTAGGAATTTTCCTGTCACAGATTATTCCAGTTATTTCTCTCCACTTGTTCCATCCAGCTTTCACTCTTTGTTTTACTGCCTCCAGTGTTTCTCCTCCCTTTACCAGTTTTGATCCAAGGTATTTAAAGCCATCAACTTTCAGTTTCAGTTTTCCTCCATTTGTCTCCTCAACATTGGTCATAGTATCTCCTCTTCTCTCCATTACCATCATTTCAGATAATAATCTTCCAAGAAACAAATGTGTACTGTATATTGTGTAATTTGCTCGGATGAGCATTGTGCTAGGAGAGTAAATATAATGGATTAGCCTGACCAATCTGCCTGTACTGTATATCATAGTGAGACATGCCCAGTTCACTCATTAAAGATTCAGTAAATATGGCTAGACATTTTCTATGTATTTGTTTTGTGTATATAAAAAGATTTATAAAACAGTCCCTGTGTAAAATGAGATTGTTACAACTTCTAAAAAGATTTTTGTAGTTATTGCTCCCTCTGGCCTCAGATGCCTCATGCTAACGGACCTATATTTTGATTTTAGCATGTTCAACTCTAATTTGGGCTGTTTGGAGAGCTGGGGAGTAATATCACTGTCTCATTTTTCATTATGTGTCCTCCTACATTTTCACAGCGGATATATAACTCGTACAGCATCATCTTATTTTATTGGCTTTAGTATTTATACCAAAGGTACAGTCGTTTTTACTGGCCTAGGGGAGAGAAAACTGTACTTTTGTCAATATTTCATACACATTTTGACACTGTAGATAATGGTGTTGTACCAAGAAATGTTTAAATACAAAGCATCTTGCTTTTAGGATGACCTAATAATGCCTCAGGCATATATACCAATTACAGTGTTGTCTTAAATAAGATGCTTTAAAATAGTTTCACAAGTACAGTCCGAGGTTTAATTTTGGATATAAAAAATATAATGCTTAAGCACTTGAGCTCAGGTCCAACTGTATATTTCAACTCGGAGAGTCAAAGGTGTTTTAAGGCAATTCTGCTAGATTCATATTCCATCATCAGTGTTAAATAATCTCCATACTGTACTGGTGCCCATGCATTTGTAGGAATTAAAAATGTATTTGTATTACAGTGGTGAGGAGCAATGTTTTTGTTTGCTTAGGGCCCACTAGTGGTCTTTGGTAATAGTGAGATCAGTAAAACCATTTGAGTTATAATCAAAAAGGCACAGTGGAACAGTGGTCAGGCCTCTGCACTCTAGCTTGGAGGGTCAATGGTTCAAATCTGTTTTCCAAGACGATTCTAGTTTAGCAGAGCACTTTATGCAGGCTGTTCCAAGTAAATGCCTTGTTGTATAAACAGTTGTCATTGTCAGTAAGAATTTGTTTTTGTCTGGCTTACCCAGTAAAATAAAGGAATAACTACAAATCTGCAAAGGGGCTCCCTACACTTGCTGAAGAGTTGTGTTTAGGTATTATGTATCTTGGCCCTGCGGAAAACAACTGTCCGCACACTGACAATTTTGGAACTCATTATTTAATAACTGTAGTAGCTTATTGTTGCCACTCATTTAATAGTATGTTTTGATTGTTTGTGGACACATTTAACTGCCTTTGTTTTGCCAGGAACCCTTTGTAGGAGAATGCTTGCTCTCTGTGGTATCTATTTTGGGTAAATTATTAAATGGAGTTTACAATGAGGTCCTGACTTTCTGTGGTAATTAAAAATCCCAGGGTGTTTCTCGAAAAGAGTAGGGGTGTAACCCTGGTGTCCTGGCCAAATTTCCCATTGGCCTTTACCAATCATGGCCTCCTAATAATCCCTATCTATGAATTGGCTTAATTACTCTGTTCTCCTCCACTGATAGCTGGTGTGTGGTGAGTGTACTGGCGCACTGTGGCTGCTGTTGTATCATGCAGGTGGATGCTGGAGGAGGGCAGTCCCCATTACCTCTAAAGAGCTTTGAGTGGAGTGTCCAGAATAGTGCTATATAATTGTAAGGATGATGATTATTATTCACTGCATCTTCGCTGCCCTTACAGCAGCTCTCACTCAGGGTGACGAACGACCATACCCATGTGGCCAGATTGTCATCTCACTATGAAGCAGTGTGAAAGCGAAGTAAAGATCTAAATGGATCCATTTACTCCAATAGGATTGTCTGTAGCTCCTTAAATTAAACAAATAACTTTGCACACCTTTTTTTTGGGGGGTGGATGTGGTTTATGTTAATGCTGAAAAATCTTAACAGCTTTGCCATAAATTGAATCTGGAATGGAAATGTGTCATTTGATAATGAGATTAAATATTCTTTGCTGTGGCATCATTTACATTGAACGTAACTTTAGGGAACATTTAGAAGTAAAAATGTAGGGCCCCCTAAAAATATTTCTTATCACAGATCTCATTGCTGTTAGCAAGGGTATGGTTATGGGATGGGAACTGTTGTCATAGAAACTATAAAAGAATACATTCCATGGATACAGTACATGGAAAAAACACTGCATTTAAGTCCCAGAGCATATCGCAATAGTTTATTTTATGTAAAAGTTTATAAGAGCTTTGTTGGAATCCTGCTTGCATAGATAGCTTAACATAATAAATCACTGAACATTGTGCTTTTTATTTACCTTGTGTAACAATATGTTGTTACTGATGTACTGTATAGTAGATAGATATTAACTGGAGATTCACTAAGTGACCCACCCTGCTTAAATGATAATGCAATAATTATGTGTATGCCAGAGATTGTTTCTCTATAGAACTACACAATGTTCTGTAATTTATACAAAATACACTGTTAAATTACAGATAAAAATAATTGAGACTTATTTGGAAAACATTGATTTGTATCAGATAGTTTCCACTGCATATTGAAGAGCAGCAGCAACATAAATTTTCTTTATTGGTCCATTTAGCTCACATATTGTAACAGCTAGCAGTGCAATGCTGGACAATTGATTGAGTGGAAAAAAATATGATTTCTTTATCTATTTATCTGAAGACACAGCCATGCCACTCAAAGACAAAGAAGTGCAAAGGAACCCTCAGGAACTATATAATAATAGCTTTTATTTAGAAAATACCTTTCCAAACCCAAATATTCTGTGCATAGTGATAAAGAAAAACACAAAAACATTCAACAAAAAGTAAAATAAAAAAAATAAACATGAACATAAAGGATAAACTGTAGGACCATCAGACATAGGTCTTAGTAAAATGATGATTTTTAAGTGAAGAGCTGGAGAAAGGGCATGTCATAACAATGGAGCAGCGACAGGCAAAGCACAGTCACCAGTAGTCCAAGTTTTAGTCCTGGGTACAGTGAGCAATGAACCAGCATCATCTGAACAGAGTCTATGGGAGGGAGTGTAAAGAGATTTATGATGGAGACAGATTATTTAAAACTTTAAAAGTCAGTAACAAGAACTTGTATTGAATACAGGACTTTATTGGAAACCAATGCAGAAATTTAAATGTAAGAGTGATACTGTATGTTCCCAGGGTCTGGTGTGAGTTAGAATACTGCATATATAGTGACCTCCAAAGATTCACTGTTTCCCTGGGGTATAAAAGGAAGTACAGTAATACAGGGAAAACATTGAGTAGTAGCATACATCATCATGGTTAAGGTCATAGGCTCATGTCAGTGTAGCTCCTATCTTTGGCAAACTTGCCAGATATCATTTGAATGACAGTGGTCAGAAGACATGAAAACTGAGTTTTTTTGGACATGCTAATCAGATTTATGATTGGCATGAAAAAAGGTGAAACTTGTGATGAGAAAACGGAGAGATGGCAAAGGATCTGCACCTGTGGCTGGGAGGTTGTCGGTTCAAATTCCACGGCCGGCAGAGGAATTGTATTCTTTGAGGCCCCTGAGCAAGGCCCTTAACCCCAACTGCTCCAGGGGTGCCTTATAAATAGCTGACCCTGTGCTCTGTACCCAAGCTCTTCTCTCACCATCTGTGTGTCTCATGGAGCGTAAGCTGGGGTATGCAAAAAGACAAATTCCTAATGCAAGAGATGGTATATGGTTAATAAAGTGATCTTAAAACAATCATACTTACTCTCTGAAATTTTATGGGATATCTATTATATTTTGGGGGTTTGCAGCTAGGGGTCCTGAAGCCCTTGTCAGATTATTTCAAATTCTGAACTCCAACATGTACAAGGCCTTTTTGGCCAGAACTTAATTCTTAAATTCAAGCTTGGCCGAAAATAGACAATCCAGTATAACAATGATCCAAAGCAAATATCCAAATTAACAAAGGAATGGTTAACAGAATAAATGTTCTTGACTCACCATCTTTGTCTCCACACATCTGTCCAATTTAATAGAATACAATTTGTGATTCTAACTTAAAATGGCAGTTCATTGACAGAAACCAAAGTGTCTAAAGGACATAGAACAGTTGTGCATGGATGAATGTTTATGAGTTTTTTCACTGACATTGGCAGAACCTCATAGCACACAACAGGAGGCATCTAGTCAGTGCAAAACCTGCCAGAGGATGATTTATAAAATACTTACTACAGGAGTGTGAATAAATATGACTCTGGTGTTTTCTAGATTTGTGAATTAATTATCTGTAACAGATATGACTTTCATTATATAATGCTATTAATATTACCATATAACATTTGTATATTTATCAAACAAGCAAAGAACTTTATCCAAACTGTAAATATTTCTGTGATTTGTTGTTTATTGTTCCTATTTTATCAGGGGTATGAACAGATTTGGGGGACTCTATATGTATACGACATACAGTATAGTGTCAGCTTATAGTAGGCTTACTTCATGTACACTATAGGTCTACAATTTGTTTCTTAATTTTAAAGGGAAGGGAACTGTATTATTATTTATTTGTATTAATATTGACGGGATCTTGCATGAGTAGACAAAAGTAGTAAATCAGGTTTTATTTTCCTAAAACTATGTGAGTGCATTTATTTTTTAACAAGCAACCCATACAATATATGAACATACATTGACTTTATTTAAATGTCTGATACGTATAACTTGGAAGCTAGATTAATTCAAATAGCTCAATAAAATGCCTGATTTATATTTCCAAACATAAATCATGGGTCTTTAAGTGATTGTTGAGAAGACCCAAGTCCATAATCCTATATTTAAGTAAAAGGATACAGTATGTTCTTCTAGAATTGCAAAATTCCCGGTATCCTAGTGCTGTGCTTGTACTATTTCCTAAAAAAACATAAGCTGATTGATGTTGTGAGTGAACTATCACAATACGAAAAGGGCTATAGTGATAGATATTGCACAGCTAATTACATGTGCTATATTAAACACCTTGTTTCAAAAGCAGAAACCTTTTCCTGTGGGCAGATGGAGATACCTGTTCACAACATATACAAAAAGACAGAGAAGTGGAGACATGAGCTGTAGCTGCAGGGCCTGTATATCAGCAGTGGTTGAATATGCATGAATCACAGTGTCATGACTTGCACTGTAATTGGCAGCAACATTAGTAATGACTCCATTGGCATCTCAAACTATGTGCATATTCATGGCTGGGAAATATTTCCATATTTCTAGAAATTTATTCAGAAGCTGCAGGTGGCCTGAGTACCACATAGATGCAATCAATTGCCCTGTATAGTTTGAAAATCGAGCAACCTAATAAAACGCATGTTTCATTCTCAGAGAGGATGGCTGTCGTTTGGGGGGAAAATCTATTGATTGGTTTTCTCTTGTAAAAGCAGGACAATTCCAAAAATGGTGATTGTCATGCTTGACATAGGGATATAAAAACTGGATTGTAAAATAGAAGAGAAGTATTTGGATGGATTTTTAAAGTGAATGTCACTACAATTATCTGTATATAATCATCTGAATCTGAATTTCTGCATTTTAGCCTTCCCATACACAAAAAGGAGTGTGTAATTTTCCATTTCCTTTCACGTCCTTCAGTTAAGATCCATCCTTTAGTGGATTACTAGCATAGTCTCAGACTTTAGACTTTACTGTAAGTATTGACATGCTGCAGAGCACAAAATACATTCCTTCTCCTTTGTTTTGGCCTTTCCTCATAAATAAAGATGTGGTTCGGAAGTTATGCTTTGAATATTGTTTTTCTAGAGTATGAGTAACATTCACTTCCAATATTAATGAAAATACATATTTGGTAAATAAATCTCAGCAGTGTTTAAAACAAAGTTAGTATGGCTATGTACAGTATCAGTATTCCTTGGTGCAGATGATGTACATCTGTACTTTGGGGTTTCGAGATATTACTTGTGCATATTTTTCAGCAATATTTTCATGCACTCTTTAACAAATAGAAAAAGGACCTTAAGTAAACATTTGCTTCTTGTCTTATTGTGAAATACCTTACTTTAGTCTATTTGCAGAGATTCCTGTTG
Source organism: Lepisosteus oculatus (assembly GCF_040954835.1). Lineage (NCBI taxonomy): Eukaryota > Metazoa > Chordata > Actinopteri > Semionotiformes > Lepisosteidae > Lepisosteus > Lepisosteus oculatus. The sequence continues at coordinate 12,386,783 of NC_090707.1, forward strand.
AGTTATTGTAATAGCTGCCAAAGAATCCCTGAGTGGATGGTGGAATTAACAGTAGCTTTGCATAAGCTGCAAGGCTCTTTTTTTCGTTATGAGCATGATGGAAGGATTTCTTCTGTGAACTTCTGTTCCTGCAAAGTCTTATTTTTTTTTTGTTGTCATTCTTTTAAAATCCTGGCACCATTAAACAAAGTTTGTTTGACGTCATTTTTCGAGAAAGCGGTTTGTAAAGGTCCTCATGCTCTTGAAGTATGTAGACTTCTTTAGCATCTGTGTCTGGGAACAATGCTTGCATAGGCATTTGGAGATTTCTACCATATTAGACTGTGAGTTTCATTAGGAATTTTAAACTTTGCTGTGTGTGAATTTCAAGGGGAATGACCCTGAGGTTGGCTCTCTTTTGTTTGGTACAGAAAGTATGTTTTAATATGTAAGTAGTGTAACTTCAAGCATAACCCTTTGCACTTGCACATATATGCTCTGGAACATATATGACATAACAGTGTGCTTCAAACATGACTGTAGATCTGTTTGGTGAGCATTTGGCATTTTGTGCTGCTTTTACTTCTTATGGGAGGACTCAGGGTGGATTGTACAAAGATACTGTATACACAGGTTTAGTTCAGTGGTTGGCAGACAGCTAAAACATCCATGCCCATGCTGATGTTAACCTGCTGTATGTCGTACCTGCAGCACCAACCAAAAACACGAAGAAGCCTCTGGTTTAGTGCTAAAAAGCGCAGCTGCCAATTGAAAGCCAAGGGGCAACCCTGAGATTTGTATTTTAAGCGCATAAACTCATTGATGGCACTTTTCCAGAGTTTGTCTTTAGATTGCCCATGAAGAAAGAAGCAGCTTTAGCATGACATGCAGCTGCTGTCACTTAACTTGTGCTCAGCACGGATGGTTTGATGTGACATTATTATATGTGACTTTAATTTCCAAACAGGCAGAATGCCAATTACAGTAAGAACAATATAATACAGTAAGAACAGTACTATAATCTAAAATTGTACTTTTAAAGAAAAATCTTGTACGTTTAAAATAATGTTCTAATATTTTGAATATAAAATGTTTTAGTGACAATTATTTTTAACATTCCCTTTATCATGAGTTTAAACATGAGCGTGTTACATTTGTTAGCTCTATTTGCTTTACTTATTGTCTGAAATTTCATTCTGCTATTTGAATCATCCAAATATAAGATATAATATGACTATATTCATTAAGCAATGCTAAAACTTCTGTGGTTAACGGACACATTAACCTTCTTCTTTATAATATTCCTGAGATAATGAAGGCTGTGTCATTTAGATCACTTGACGGAGGTTAATGAACATTCTTCTAAGATTCTGTTCACAGCACTATGGATATTGTTCACAATTATCAAAGTTTTAATGAAAAGGTGTTACTTCATGATATGTATCCTATGAATGAAAAAAAAATACTTTTTTTTGCAGGGGAAGATATGGCATTCCAAAAGGCTGTAAAAAGAACGATTCTTATTGGAGGGGGCACCCTTACTACAATTTATGGCTTGGCACAGCTGTCAGAGCACAAGAAAAAACAGGTAGGTCTATACTTTCAATGAAAAAAAAAAATACTATGTATAATCTAACGACGTACATAATACTGTACGTGTTAGATTAGTAGAATAGTAAAAATAGTTTGCCTCCCAAGTAAATCCAAAAATGTACTATATAGAAGACCATTTAGGATTTATTGACTGTGTACCCATAAAGTCTTGACATCTAAAACATTTGTTCTGCTTTGTTAAAATGTTTTAAATGTTTTTTGAAGCGGGTTTTTCTTCAAAACTGGATCTGCTGCTTTGCCGATTTCTAATCCAGCTACTAATGTAGCTTTATTTTGGGACACTCATCAGGACAGCACCAGCATAATTCGCAGTTGACCAATGTAAAGAATCTGCTTCTGCCCACCAGCAGTATAGGAAGGGTAGGGAAAAGATCGGGGAAGCACATATGTCTGTGCATAAAATATAGGTTTACATAAATGGAAACAGGAAAACAACTATAAAAAACAACCAGGTGCCCAGCAATAGCAGGTATCATATTAATAGATCTCTGAAGTCATAAGAAAATTTGGTTTTTAGAAATATTAGCAACTTAATTTCTCAATCAGTTAAGGCACTTCAGCAGATGAGCCTTACTATGCAGTCACCATCTGGACTGTCTTTTTTTCTGACTGGGATTTTAATTCCAACTAATTTTTATTTGGCTGCTGCTTTTAACCACAGCAACATACATTTGCTGTATATACTGTAAATGTACTGTAAAATATACACTGTCTGTACTGGGTGAAGTAGCTTGCTGGAGTGTACAACAGCAGTGTCTCACCTGGAATTTGAACCACAAATTGAACCCAAATTTAGAATTTACACAATTAAAAACACAAAACACGAAAACAAATTAGTATCATTTACTTTTGTGTTGACCTTTATTGCAATAGGTAAAAAGCACCACTGTGTTTTGAACACAGTTGGACCGCTTTATGTATTTTGGCTCATGGCCTTGTTCATTAGAGCATATTGAACTTTGATTTGAGCTTTGAAAATTAAAAACAAAATCAGGAATAAAACAATTGGTTAAAAATGAATAAAAGGGACAAGTGGCCTTTTCCCTAGGCAAAGCCTCCTGCAATTTGGAAGCAGGGTTGATGGATGGCTGAATGAAGAAGAAATTCTAATGAATATGGGTGAAGAATCCATGTTTCCATGTTGTGATTCCTGAGAGTTTGCCTTTCAGACATGGCAGTGTTACTTCCAAATACAAGTGTTAATCACCTAACATTCTTGGATGCTTGGATGATTCAAACTGCAGTGCACTGAATTACAGCTATATGATCTCCCCTTTGTTGTTTTGAGCAAGAAGGAAATTCTGTTTACCCTCTGAACCTGTGATATTTGTGTGAGTGCATGTTTCATGTTCCCTAAATTGAAGTTCCTATTACTCAAATCAGCTTGTGCCCATTACCCATCTACTCGAAGCCTGAGGAATTTACGCAAGCAGTTTTCCTTTACGTAGTGGTAAAGTCCAAGAGAAATTAAATTACTCTTGCAGACCATTGTTCATTGACAGCTTTTGTTTTAACTCTCTATCATGAAACATAAGTATCTCTCAGCAGCATAGTGGACAGTTTCTTAAGCAGTGAAGAGAACTCTAATAGATAGCCCTACCTCATGTTATACTTTATGCAAGTTAATGTTCTAGCCTGTGTTTTGGAACACTTTGCTGTACAAATGGTTGGGTATTAAATATCCATTTCCATTTCTATAATGGTTATTTAACTTTCCTTTCTCTTTCTTATTATGTCCCCCATTCTGTGCTTGTTTGATTTTGCCTTTGTGGAATTAGGTGCTTTTGTTTTGCTTTGGCATACTTTGGCATTTTTTTAGTTTACTATCTCCTTCACCAGTATTTTGCTGGTTCTGTTTGTTTTTGTAAACACCAATAGGGTTATAAGTCCCTAACTTATATATAGAATGTAGCATATAAGTCATTTAAGAAATATCTCTACCAAAAGCCATTTTTTCCCACAGCTTTTTCTCAGATGTTGCTGAGCTGGTTCATATAGGCAAGGTTTGCATAAACAGATTTGCCTGTGTCTCAACTGCATAATGGTTATAGTTATAAACAGTATTTTTTAAGACAGTCACTGATGCAACAGGGCAAAAAATAAACATGCGAACATTAATACATTTTACTTTTCAACATTACTATAGTTTGTGTTATTACAGTTGTTTTTTTAGTTTGCTACATAATCAAGGATAAAGTATTATTTTACAAAGGCGGAACATAATCCTGAGGCTTTGAAATATCATGAAAGGTCCATGTGTTATTATGATATTATTATTGTTTCTCACTATGCTACAATATTCCTACTGTATTTAAGTCTGTGTTCTGACCATTTCTGCACTAACGAGTTCAAAAAAATGTTTTCCAAATTTTCCAAAGCACTTACTGTACGTTTATTAAACCTGAAGAAAGATGTATTGTTTTTCTGAAAAAAAAAGGTTTTCTTTGGAGTTTGAAGATCAATTTTCTCTCTTCTGTATTGTTTCACGTCCTGGTTGATACTGCAACGAAACACGAGAAAGAATTGCTTTGTATACAGGCCCAAGCAGACTTGTTTCGCCCAGCTGGGAATGAAATACAATACTGGGCTGCGTGACAGAGGTGAACTGAACTGGAGTGCTCTGTGCCTTGACCAAACCACCCATGGTGGAATACATAGAGATGTAAGGGGAAACCCAGCTAACCAAATAAGACTGTGACTGCATCATAATAAAAGTTGCGGCTTAGTACAGAAGTGTTTTGGAGATACAAATGTGAACAAACCAGTGCTTGTTATCAAAATAATCTCAACAATGTTATTACAGTAAAAATATAACATTAACACAATTCTTCTCTAATCCTCACGTTTTACCATACAATATTTTGGCATTTAGAGTGTTACAATATGGGGAGGATTATTTACCACTACATCTGTTGCAAAAAAAAAATAATCACCCGCCTCTAACCTGTTGATTCACTTTAATAGTGAATGGTGGTTTCTGTACTGACATGCGTGTAAATCATTTGAGTGTGGGACTATGTCCCGAAAGTAACCTTGTTTGTGGATGAGAGATGTCAGCCTGTAGGGTTTTTACCCTAGTGGATTGCATGGAAATATTTGACCAAATACAGACCATAGCGCTTGCGGTGCAAATTGAAAAATAGCACAACAGCCAATGTCAGACATGTAACACCTGTCACTGAGGTCACAGGTTACTGCTTCAGCCTTCAAGAAGTGTGGAGCTCCCAGAGGAATTCTGGCTGAATCATGTATGTTAGCATGTCAAGCAAATACTTTTACAGTTTAATTGGGAAAGCAGGCTTGGCTTTTTTTGTGCTCTATATATGGATTGCTTGTCTCGTGCTTGTTGCAGTAGAATAATGTTCAAAGTCATCAGATTTTTGAGTCGTCAAAAATGCTGTATGGTTTCTATCAAAATGTTCTGCAACTTAATATATACAAAAATACATACCACAAATTGCTTTAGCATGCAATTTACAAATTTATTAAATTTTACAATATAAAGTACAAGGTACCACATATCCTGTATACAATATTATTAGCAGACACATAAAGGAACCAACACTAATGAGCATGTTCAGTAGACAACACTGTAAAATGCAACTGGATTCCTCTGTTTATTTTCAGTTTAAATATAATATGTGTAGGACAAGCATTTTAAATAATAATATTTTAGGATATGTTTGCTGTAGAGATGCATTTGTTTATTATGTATTAGAAACATACATAGAAAGATATTTTTGAGTAAATTAGCATTAATGGTGAAATGAACAGGTCTAGTTCTAAATACGGGGATCCTTATTTTAATACTTTTAAGCTGTATGAAAGGAATGGAAACGCTGTAACTTTTAATTAACGGACATTTTTTAAATATTTCCATTTGGATAATTGAAGAAAATATGTTTATTTTTATTTGGCATTATTTCCACAATGAATTGGGGATGTCATTAAGAAGAAAATGTTATTCATAGTTTTCTGTTAGAGAATATAAAGGGAAAATGACATTTTTAGTATTTCACCAATATGAGCTTTACAGTTAAAAAAGAACAGGAGGCTGTGCAGTTGTCATATCATTATAGATAGCATGTGAAAAATCAATTCCATCTTGTTTTCTAATTTTCATTGGCATTCATTTTCCGCATATAGAACTGTGACTGTATGATGATTGCTAATGGTAAATCTTCTTTGTTTTTGTCACCTCATTGCGTCGTCTTGCTGAAGCCTACAGGGGTAAGCCAAACTATATCAGTGGATGCATGTCAGACTCTTACTCAACCTTTCTGCCGCATAGTAACTAATTTTCTAATACCAGACTGACAAATAATTGTGTACGTGTATTTTTAATACACCTTACTGGAAAGGCTGCAGTAGCAACCTTGCCGAAAAGTTTTCTGCAGAGTGTACTAATAATTTGCATGAAATCCAGGATCGCACTCATATATTTTACATGATTGCAGGACAACCTGGTTCTTAATTGTCAGCGGTGTTTAAATATGCACATCTTTAGAAATAGACACTAATTATTAGATCTTGTTTGCTGTTACAGTCTAAATTGCAAATGTCTAGGTTCATTCACAGATTTGCAAGTCTAATGGAGCATGAGCTTGGAGAAGATTGATGTAATCATTTAGAATGAATGCGAAATACAAAATGAATAAAATGTTTCATTATTATTGAAATTCTTATAAACACATTTTGTTTTTCAGTTGTTTTTTCTCTAAATCAGCGCAGATTTTATGCTTTACCAAGGATATAAATAGATTTTTTTTTAGTTCTACCTTTTCTTACATACATTTGAAAATTGATGTATTGTACTGAACAGACAATGAGAGGAGAGATTTTAAAAGTTAAATTGACTGAAGTCCTACAATTATATTTTAGTGTTTGTGTACTATAAACATTAGTCCTAGTAAAGTTTACAGTTACAGTAAAGTTTAATTAACCAATTTGTGAGTTTGAATGCAAAATTTGGTTAAACCCCTCTTCCTTTAATATATTATACATTGAGACCTGTAACATAAATTTTACGGCAAAAGTCCATCTAAATAGTCTTCTACTTCTAAAATAAATATATACTACTGTATTTAAAAATACTATACATATCCTACAGGCCTTAAAATCATAATACAAACAAGAAAACAGAATCTCATATTCAAAACGTTACCATCTCACAAGTGCCTTCAGCGCAGAACAAAATTTTAACATACACGTTTTCAGAACATTTTTATAAACACTATTTACAAGGAACTAACATGAATTAAAATTTGATTTATTTTCTGCCAATCTCTGACATTTAAAAAAAAACGTAGTTGTGATGTATGTCTAACTTCAAAATCGATCATAAAGAATACTAAGACGTATGCATAGTGCTTCATGCCTTCATTAGTACACCGTCCCCCCAAGGTACAGTGTGTGGTAATGAAACTGATGAATAGGTGGTGTGTTTGAATTGTTTAGAGCCGACTGTCCTACGTGAAAGCCGCAGAGCCAATTGGAATGTACCACCATGATGAGTTGCCTTCAAGAGAAGCTCAGCTGATGGCCCTCAAGACCACAAAAGAGTTTGACGTGCTGATTGTTGGAGGAGGAGCAACTGGCTCAGGCTGTGCCTTAGATGCTGTTACTCGAAGTAAGTTCAGGTTCCTCATTTCCACATGTTTAATTCTCTACTGTGTTTTGGAGGAGTTCTTTTGCTGCAGTAGTATGGTAGCTGTTAACAAACAGTGGCGCAGGCAGCCATATTGTCTGGTTGTCCCTTGTGGCAGTGGTTACTTTACCATCGGAGGGAATTATTCATGTTTTAGTTGGTAAAAAAATGTAGATTTACTTCTAAAATAGAGCGTTTTTCAATAAAATAACCTTCTCACAATTGTAGACAAAGGTCCATTTCCCGTTCCAGATATAATGAATATATTGAAATACATCATTTTTGTTATTGACAAAAATGGATTTTTTATACATTGCATTCAGCATCATGGACAATTTATATACTGCAGTCATCCATGAGTGTTATTAATTAATTCCTTTTCTGGAATTGATTACTGGAATGGCAGCATGCCATTTTTAAACACATTTCGCATGGGAGTTACTTGTTTTCTCAGTTCCCCCGTGCAGAGGCTGGCCGTTATTTTCCATGCCGATGTTGCGTAACCTTGTTCGGCTGTGCAGAAGCGGCCTCTGAAGGCCTCCCTGTGGGTTTGCCTTCAAGCGGCAGCAGTAGGAAGCTGTGGTTGGGATGCAGGAACGTCAGACTCAAGGAATTAGTGAGCAGAACGAACAACGGGTGGAGCCCAGCCACCGGATCTAAAAGACGACACACTTGTTCCCCAATGAGAGCTTCTTCTTGCTGCTCCTATTACAGTACATTATTAATCAATTAGCTATGGTGCTGGTTAGGGGTTTCTGTAATCTTGTTTTTCTTTTATCCAGTTCAACTTTCTCATGGCGCAGCAGTGGGGAGTTGGATCCTCTCACCCCCCTGCTCCTAATCCACATTTATTTTTTCTTTATTCTTTTCAAAATTGGGATTTGTGGGTTTGGATCCACTGGGGAACCAGTGCAGCTTCTAATAGAGGAAGGATAAATGAGACAATGTGTAACATTTTCAATGTTAAAAAATGTTAGGGTAATTTGACTCCCCCCCTCATTACAAAAAACTAACAGTTTCCCTTCAAAAATTCAGATTAATAAAGGGGAGCTTCAGTGGGGTTACAGGCTGAGTTGGAGTTGTAAACATTTAATGTTAAAGAACATTTTAAATAAAACATTAATTTTAAACAACCAAGCCTTTTTTTTAAGAATAACTCTAATGGATGTCACAGGCTTGTAATAATTAACTGTTCTAGTTTAATTTTACCCCTGTGCTAAATATTGTTTGATTGATTGCACTTATCCAAATGTAACTAAAGCATTCCACTACCTGTGAATTAGCAGCAGCATTTTTGTCCACCATGATTTGGCGATAATGTTTTTCTCATAATTGTTTCAGTGAAAATACCATCAGCATAATTTTGTGTTTTAAGAAGGCATTGTGAAGGCCAATTCTCCCTCATCTGAATATTTATGTCTTGATATTTTTCAATGCATATCTTTTCAGAAAACTCTATATAGTGGAGGCTTATATAAAAGTGATATCTGATGTGTTTTGAACGATCTGGTCATGAGGACACTTAACATTAGACTGTTGTTGATGTTTTTTTTTGGGTTCCCTTTAGATCTTAAAACTGCCCTGGTGGAGAGAGATGATTTCTCATCAGGCACAAGCAGCAGGAGCACCAAACTCATTCACGGAGGAGTAAGATATCTACAGAAAGCCATTATGAAATTAGATTATGAACAGGTAAATGCTTCATTTTTCTGCATAGTTGACACTTATCAGTAAAATTCCTGATCCATCTGGTCATATTGTTTTATTTTCTTTTGCATTCATTTTTCATTCCAGCTCAGTTGACTTCCTCTTCCATATACAGTAGAGTGATTCGGTTTTAAAACTGTAGCGATTCGGATAGTTCACAGCTTAATGGAAATGCATTAATTCTTTGGGACCATTCTAATGTCTCTGATTGAAATTAGGTATTTCTAATATGTGACTTTTTATTTTTGTATAAATTTTTCTACACTTAAACATTAGAGAGATTCTTTATTAATTAATACATTATTTCTAGATCTGGTAGTATGTGCACATCCAGTACTTGCATTTTGCACTAAAGGAAAGATACCTTATTTTCAGAGATTTTTTAAAAGATGCATTTTATTGACTAAAAAAGATAAATCTTCTGAGGATTAGTTCATTTTTTTCTGTTTTTTGCTAAATCCCATTCAAGCTAACATGGTAATTTGCTGGAGATCTCAGATTTCTTTAAGAAACACATTATTTTAAGCATGGAGGTTCCTTTTTTTGTCTTACTCCTCACTGTATAAACATGTTTAGGTCTTTAGGTGGAGATTTTGAGCAAGCCAATTAGTGCAATAACATGGTATACAACATTTGCTAAGTCAGCAAATATGTAATAAATGGTGTGCTTTGCACACCAACTGTCTGAATAAGTAATGAAAAGTAAATGATTACAATAAAAAGTGGCATTTGCTGTCAAAGTCACAAGTCTAGTTTGACTTTATTATGTTCTGTCAAAGGATATTTTGTTAGCAACAACTTGAAGTGTAAGTCTTCAATAGTGCATGTTAACCTAATTTAAGGCAGATCTACATACTGTATGTGCATAATAAAAATAAAAATGTTTTGAATAATATTTCAAGCTTATTTAAATGTGGTGGCAAACAGCTCTAGTCCTTTATGTTGGGAATAGTGCAGGTTTTATTTGTATCTTTAATATTAAGACCAGCTACTTTTTAAAAGAAATTGGTTCAATTAAGCAAGTATTTAGTCTAATTAAGTAATTAGGACCAAGCCACCAAGAACAAGAATAACTTTCAAATGTTTAATTTATCTTCAATATTGCCATTTACCAATTAACATCTAGATTTCTTAATATGCTATAGACATTTTATATATTGAGTGCGTATATTACATACATCAATATATTTTTAAATATATTTTGTTGTTCTTTTTTCCAGTATATGATGGTTAAAGAAGCCCTGCATGAACGTTCAAATCTGCTGGAAATTGCTCCACATTTGTCATCGCCTTTACCTATAATGCTTCCTGTGTACAAGTAAGAAATATAATGTAGAACCATTGATCACATCACACATTAACTTGAACCTCAAGAAGTAAAAGAAAAGAAAGTCTGAATAACAAGATTGAATTGCATAACATTTCGGACTTAATTATGATATGTTACGCACCTCTGGTATATCTCAGGTTCAGGTAAACCTCATTAAACTTTCGAAAATCTCAAAAATCAAACTTCCTAGTACACTGGAGGTTATAGTAAAATGTGGAATGTTCTAAGTTTCTGTGCAACAGGAGTCTCCCTTTCTGCCATTTCTGCCTCTGCCTTCACCTTGGATGAACTACGAGGCTTGATTTGAGTTACTCCAGCTTATATTATAAGCTCTAATTGCACATGACATTTACAAACCTTGTCTGGTATTTAAAGCTGTATGCAGGTGTGTGTAATTATTGAAGGTAGCGTAAAGCTTTGAACGGTGATGTGCAGGGGGGTCTTGTTTCCCATCCAGCCAGCAACCTCACACTAGAGTGGGACACAGGCTGACTGTTTGTGGATCCACTTACTGTTTTAAGTCTCAGTTGTTCACTTGGCGTGAATTTGAAGATTATTGCCTAGAGTGCTTACATATGAAGGTGATATTGTTGTGCACAGTAACATTTGCATGCCTGTATAACATAGGGACTTGAATGAGTAGAAGGGTCTTTTTAATGTATTTTATACAAGTATTTTATATTGAAGATATTTTCCCCACTAGCCTGTATGTTTCTCACAATTAGTTTTCTTTCAATCATATGTTAGGCCTGTGTTTTCTGTGTTTTAAATCCAAGCTTTAGGGGTGAAAGAGGCAGGGGGGTTGCCTCAAAACCAGACAGCTGTGAGCCCCCAGGATTCTTAGGGACATCACATAATTCTGTACAATCCTAGGATTCCATTGGAATTGCAATAGCCACATCCAGAAATACATATTGATTTTCTAACATCCCTGTGAATTTCTCAGATGGTGGCAGCTGCCGTACTTTTGGTTTGGAATAAAGATGTATGACCTGGTGGCTGGAACTGAATGCTTGAAGAGTAGCTATGTCCTCAGCAAGACCAAAGCTCTAGAACTTTTTCCAATGCTGAAGAAAGATGAACTTGTGGGAGCAATTGTTTACTATGATGGTAAGATGCTGCTGCAGTTGTTATTGATTATTATTATTATTATTATTATTATTATTATTATTATTATTATCTGTAATGTATAAATATTAGAAGACGCATTGCTTATAACTGCTTGTAACAAATTCACAAGGTTATTATCAGGAAAATGTTGATTGTAGCAGACACACTGCCATTTTATTGAACAAACAGCGCATCACTTTCAATAACCACTTATTCAGTTCAGGTTGAACAGACATTTCATAGCTAAATTGATTATGCGGATTAACTATTGGCATCATCCTGGTTGTCAGCTCTGCAAGCTGCAGTTTCTTAGTCTGCATTATCGCTGTTGGAAGAAATACAAATTTCACATTTGTGACGCATCTTTGCACCGGGTTGCAGAAGCTGCCTGGTGGAATTCCTGTCATAGAGACTGGACAAGCATGTGCCCGTTCGGTGGTCATGGGTCCCTTAGGTGCCACTCCTCATCTCAGATCAACCCACAGATGTTCAGTGGCAAGTGGGGCATTCACAGCACAACTGTCACATTCTCGTCCCACGGAAAACCCGTTTTCTGAAAGTGAAACATGAGTTCGCGCGGTGTCCTGCTGGAACGGTGCATGTGAGGATGAGCATGCAGGAAAGAAAGCGAGTGAGGTCTGGACCTGAGCAATGTAGTACAGTTCAATCTGGTTGCCATCAATTAACTGCGAGAGGAGCTTTGCTGCAATTTTAGAAACCGTTAAAGTCTTGTATAGTCTGTTACACTTGGACTTCCTCGTTGATATGGGTGAGATGTCATGACTTTTGGTTTCCCCAAGTCATGGCTTGTAATTGTTAGCTTCTCAGAAATTTAGAAATTAGGTTAGAAATTGCTGGCTGTGAGCAACCCAGACAGCGAATGACTGTGTGCTGTATTCCAGCCTCTAACATCCAGTTGCCACAAAGACACTCTCTCTTGATAAGCAGGGGAATGTTGGTTCTTTTCTGTGTTTTTCTCTCTCACTTTTCACCAGGCTTGGCATTCAACAGATTCAATCGTCTTGTTATCTATGCCCTATGAATTCTATCACTAATGAGATGATTTAGCGCTTATGCAACAAAGTCGCTAGGCTAGAGTATATCACAGTCAGTCATGAATGATCGATTTAACAAAATTATGCCAAAAGCATAAGCCATAACCAAAATCTGTTGTTTATTTTTCAGAAATGTGCATGCAGAAGCATTGTAATTTTTAATCTATTATCGTATGCACTGGTTTATCTTGTTTTTATATTTAAATACCCGAAGAATGATGTACTGTAAGCAGTCTTCACTGATTGAATAAATCAGGTCCATAGCTTACTTAGTGTTTAGTACTGTAGATCTTAAAAGTTTGTTGCAAGTGAATCACTTCTTCGAGTTCAGAGATGTACTCAATTTTCATCACTTTGTGCTGCAGTTCTTCATTTGTAATTTTAAAAGAATGAATTGTTGCTGAAGATATGAGGTATAAAACACCACAGACTATAGGGATATGTGATAAAAAAAATCTAGTAAAAATTAATATTGAATTTAATGTCTATAATATAATTTAATAAATTTAGTTACAACAAGAAATTAAAAGTGTACTTAATTTGTATTATAGAATATTTGTGCTCTTCAAATATGACTCAATAATGACTTTCTCTTATGAAAATGTATCTCCTGCCTCACACTGTGGTGTACTCACTGACTATGTCAGTGCAAACAAATAACAAACAGCATAATTTTTGTTGATTTAAAACAGAAAATAGCCACTGGGTATTTAATCTAAACGAGTCCTGGAGTATTTCTTTCTGCAGGCTAATTGTGCTCTGTCTTGGCATCAGAAAAACAAAGCATATGTTGCTTGTTAGCCTGGGTGTACATAGCATGTCCTGTTTACTCAAGGTTTCCTTTGTAGCTGCAAACTCACAACTTTGTTTCTTAGGGGTATATGTCAGACTTCATTTAGCATTTGTTGATATCTGGATTCTCTTGTACAGCAAAAAGGCAACATATTTTTAAGGGAATGCGGCTGCAATCTGAGCAGTGATCTGTCAGGTTTACTCATGTAGCAGAAGTAAAACTGGAAAAGAGGCATTATACGGAAACTAAAGAAAGAATTTATGGTATTTCAAAATGTTTTTTTTCTCTACGCCAAGACATCTTCCTATAACCTTTCCTCGAGGGGTTTTAATAAAACTGATATCAAAATGTTTGGTGGTAAAACCAAAAAGACAAAACAAACCTAATGACTGATAAATGAAATATTTAGTATTCTAATGTTTTTTTTTTCCTAACATGCGTTTAGGATGTCATTTCTTTTCTTTCCAATTATTCAATCAAGAACAATTCATTGCTATGACATTTTAGGATGTGACCTTCTATATTAGAGATTGGGCTTGACTGCATGAGTTCATTTCTCTAAGGACTTTTCAAGCCATCATGTTAAAACGATTTCAGTTTCTAGACATGTCTGCATTCATACCCTTAGATTATGTAGTAGTGCCAAAAATATCATTTTCTGTGTTAGTACATAAAGTAGATCCTTACTGATGCCTTGCCTTTCATTTAATGTGGTATTTTCATAACAGTTTCAGGTTTTGAGCACATATTTAAAATGATAGATTATTTTTCAGCACCCAGGGATATAGATATATCATTGAAAGAACGCAAGACGCTTGTTATTCTTTGTGAAAACAGAAGTCCTTTGTGTTTTCCAGCCTTCTTTAGCCAGAGGAGTAATTCCCAGAAGCATACAGATGATAACTGCATCTCCTGCTGTACCTGCAACAATTTAATTGGACAAGTCAGCCCAGTCAAGCATTTCCAGCTCATGACTGGGAGACATGAAATTCATTGTCATTATTGTCCCTGTCATTTTGGAGCATTTTGTCCTGCTGCAGAATTTTTCTCACTTCAGTGCATTTTTTACCTCCAGGAACTGGGGATTATGTTTGAGGTTGGGGTGGGGGCAAGACTGTGAACTGCATTCACCTCCAGGGAGTCATATATTAAATTGGCTTTGCTCACTGATGCTGTGTTTTGTGTGTTAGTTCACTGCTGTATAATAATAATGATAATGATGATAATACATTGTTATTATTATCATCTATTATTAATAGTACTAATAATACAAAACAATCATAGAAGCAACAAACAATAATAAAAATAATGAAAAGTGTTTTCTTAATGAAAGCACAATTTTACAATCTTACATTTCTCAGTTTTGTTTTCAGCAATTCAGAGACCATCTACAAGTCATACAATGGCTATGACATGATAGTTTTCAACTGAGAAATGAGAATACCACTGAGAGTGGTATGTTTTTATTTTGGTTGATCAAAGCATTATTTTAAATACTCATTATACCTAAAAACCTCCAGGTCTTTCGTCTTGTTTTAAAGCAGAAACAACTTTACTAAATTCACGATACAAACATCATCGTCTATCATCGCAGTAGGTATTGGTTGGTGTTGAACCACCCCTTTCAAGGCTGGGCATACTTTCCAACCATGCATAACAAACACAAGCTTGGATTATCAAAAAAACTTGCAAGTGTGAGTTTCTCAACCCAGAACGTGAGGATTATATTAAGATACATTTAATACAATGACTGTGCATGCACCATAACATACTATGGCAGAAGATATACTTCTGTACATAATTAATTCTAAAATGTGGCCTTTAAATCTGTTTCTTTGGCTTGCAGAGTTGCTTCCAGCATGTTGTAGCATTAACCATCCCACCAGTTACCTAGCCCCTAGTTGTTACAAATTCAGGGCACATAGAACGTGTTCTCCTGCAATGCAGAACCATTTCCCTCCCAGCCAACACTCAGGGTTTGAACTTCTCTGGCAATAATAAATAGAAGAAGTCTCTCAAGACACCAACATTAAAAGTGATTAATCATCTCTATTCTCAGTTCTCTTTAACCAGGGATTTTCCAGCAATAAATCTTTAATGATGTACATAAGAATCACTTCCTAATGAAACCAGGCTTTGTTCATTTGTCACCTTTTAAACCCTTTAATTTAAATTACAAAACTTATGACCTCCCGACTTTGAGAATAGATTTCTGGTATTTTAAAGCTGCTAAAGGATTAATCCATAAATCTCTATACAAGATTTTCTTTTATTAAACTGGTTTCATGCGAGTATTTTAAGTACTGTAGCAATACATGAATATTGTCATATATATTTTTAAGAGTAAACTGCCCAAAAAAGTGTTGTTGAGCATCATAGGTAACTACTTTTAATGGACACAGTGCTTAAAGGTGTTTCTTTTCTTCTTTTCTTTAGCAATCGTATAGAATTCTTCTCGCCAGGTCACCGATTAAGATGCTTCTAATTGCTGTTTGCTCTCAGCAACTTTGTTGACTGTCCAGAAGAGCAGGCCATTGGAGGTTATATTTCTGTAACATGTCATATTACACAATGTAGACAGGGAAAAAAAAAGCTTACGACAGACCAAATGGTTAATTCTGGACTCTTTCTGCTTTTCACTACTAAAGCCTGTGTTTTTCAGCATTCCAGGAGAAGTCGTCTTTCAAAGGAGACTACACAGGCCAAAGAGCTGCTGTATCTTTAAATGTGTTTCTTATTAGACCAGACCAACCATCATGTATATGCAATGTGACAGGGACAGATGTGACATATCGGTTCCGACACACTTCCATACCACCAGTCACTGGCTGGAGGTGACTCACGTCCTCTCTTTGGTTTTGTCCCCTGCTGCAGGACAGCACAATGATGCACGAATGAACCTCGCCGTCGCCCTTACTGCTGCCAGGTATGGTGCTGCCATTGCCAATTACACTGAAGTAGTACGCCTACTAAAGGAGACAGATCCTGAAAGTGGAAAGGAGCGGGTCTGTGGAGCACGATGCAGAGATGTTATAACAGGTACAGGGATGAAGGTCTCTTGCTGAGCATTGCACAGTTTTAGTACTTCAGGTTCCTGTTAATCAGTGCTTTTCTTCACACAGTCATAGCGTTAGAATGTTAAGCTTTAATATTTTATAAGCCTTTTATGGTGTGTTAGGTCCTTAAGATCTGGTAGCAATGTATTACCAAATTAGCGTACTGAAAATGGCCTTACTTACCTTTTAAATGTCATGAGCATGAATGGCTTTAAAAAAAATAACTCTGGCTCTTAAAGAAATTGTTCTCAAAATTTCATGAATAACCATGATTTTTTTGATCTCTGTACATGACTGCCCCCTGATGTTTTTTAAGTATAGAACCTTAAATGCTTTCCAGATTGATAAGAGATACATGAATCTATTAATATACATTAAAATAATCAGCATTAATGATACATATTAAAAAAATATTAATGATTAGTCAAGGTATTATATGAATTCTTCATGAATATTTTGTTTTTATTGAGAGCAGTACAGCTAGTTTCTGATTTACGATGACAGTGAGTAATGTGCATGAGAGTAATTTATTTCAGGCAAAGTTGGTGTTTTTAAGATAGTACCTGTAAATTCAAGGGAATACTATCTCTTTTGGTTTTTGAAGAAAACAATATTTTGTGAAAAAATTGTAATTAAATGGCACTTTGATAAACACTTTCTAAAGTGACCCAGACAGATCAAGATCTCACTACATACTTGGACACATAACGGAAATTAGTTTTATCTGGTCCTTATTAATTACAGGCTAGTGAAGTCATATATAGACTAGCAAAAGCAAGTCTATTACAGAGATGTGTTCACTAATAAATTAATAATCCCAAACGTCAAAGTGGGCAGAGATGAATGGGGCTGAATGATGGATGCTGTTTTCTTTCATAGGGCAGGAATTTGATGTCAGAGCCAAATGTGTTATCAATGCCACGGGACCTTTCACAGACACGCTACGGAAAATGGATGATCCGAAAAACTCTAACATCTGTCAGCCCAGCGCTGGCGTGCATATCGTCATTCCAGGCTATTACAGGTAACAAATGATCTTCAACAGCCCAGCGTACTCACACCCAGGAAGATCTCTGCCATGACTAAGGCATACCAGTCTCATTAACACAAAGTACCTTATTGCCTCATCAGATCTGCTGGTTTGGTCATGAGAGAACACGTATTTCCTTTTCTTTTAGCATTAAATCAAAGAAATGTATGAAGCACTTTCAGGAGTCAGTGTATGTGTACGTAAGCATGCACTTTTTAATTCTGTAAGTTTGTAAATGATGAGCAGTACAGTGAGGCATGACACTACAATAAAGGTGCATTTTTGCCTTGGTTGCGCTTGAATTTAAACCACTAGAATTAATCTCTTCAGTAGACCGTTGACAGGAGCAAGATTATTGGGAGACTCCTTGTTGCGGAGAGCACCCTAATCACACCCCCAGTAGATGAAAGGTTAATGCAGTCAGCATGTTTATTCTTACAGCCCTGACCACATGGGGCTTCTGGACCCAGCCACTAGTGATGGACGGGTTATCTTTTTCCTGCCGTGGGAGAAAATGACTATTGCTGGGACCACTGACACTCCCACTGATGTTACTGCACACCCAATACCTACAGAGGAGGACATCAATTTCATTCTGACTGAAGTCCGCAACTACCTGAGTCCTGATGTTGAAGGTAATTTTCACAACGGTGTTCAAATGTGGCGGCTTGAAAACAAACAATTGACTAGCTGTTTTTTTTGTGTATCTTTTTACAAGTCGTCCGAAGAATACACTACGGTAGCTGTTTACTATTAAAAATAAATTCTTTTGTATGAGAAAATTTGATTAGTTAAGATGGGTGGTGAAAAATATTTATAATTCTATTTTCTTTTAGTAAATACTACTCACCTGAATTTACAGTAAATCTGTTTTAATCCATGCTTAAATCCTTCTTCTGAGGTTAGCCTATACATGTTTCTCATATCCATCTCTGTGTTTTGAAATCAGTTTAAATAAAGCAAACCTCTAGCACTGTATGATTTTCCGAAAACAGAAATAGCTTTGATCTTAAGCCTAATTCTTTTCATGTCCTTTATAATTACAACAGCTATTACTTTATTAAGCTTTATGTTTTTGAGCTTTCATTATAAAGAAAAGAGTAGAAATGCACAAGGTAAACTAATTTTTCACAATAACTTGATGTGCAACCAATGATATAAGCTCTCCTTTTTCTAATTAGCTTAATTCTCTAAACTGCTACAGATAAATAAACTTTTTTTACCATATATCCTTTTTCCTCAGTGTCATTGGGACTTATAATAGATTAATAGAATTATTCTTTTAAAATAACGCTCTTTAATTGAAATTTCTGCATTGACATTATTGCAAAAAAAATGAATTTTGGAATTACAATTTATTTCATGACATTTTCTGCAATGTTTTTACAAAAAAAACAGCAGACTAAATGATGTATGGCTAAAGAATACCACTATCCCAAAAGTGTTTTCCTTCTGAAAAAAAGTGTACAATTGAATGCTAAAATAATTACCACTAAATAATAATTTCTGATTTTTGTGTTTACACGTCTGAGAGTCGAGAAGATTTTAAGATGTAATGTAAAATCTTTATGCCCTTGCAATTAAGCAATTAACAGTTATTATAAATAGCCGTAGTTGTTGAACCAATAACGGTTGTGGCTATATCAACCTGCTGCAGACCTGTGCTTTTCTGCTAGTAGTCATGCTCCTTGTATCACTACCCACAGTCCTGGAGTCATTCCAGCAGCTTAATTATAGGGTCACGGGCCCTCAAACCTTCCTTTTTGTAGTAACCTAGCAGGAGTATTGCAATTTCAATATTAAGAAGTTATTTTTATTAGCTAATGCAGTGAAAATATTTTTTTTGTTTTTAGTCATAGTTCTATTTTCTAATAATTACATTTACAAAGTTTATATAAATGTGGATCTAAATAATTGCATAAATATATATAGATGTCTTGGTGTGAAAATATAAAATGTAAAACACCTCATTAAATTGAAGTTTCTGAACAAAGTATTGTAAATGTTATCACTGAAAACAAGGTTATGTTTCTCGAATAAGACAGCAGTGTGAGTTTTGCATTTGTGAAGGATAAGATCTTTCAATTCATTATTTAAAAATTAATGTTTGAAATGATAAATAATTAACAATGTAATACTTTTGTTCCTTTATTCATTAAATGGTGGAATACTGACAAAATAACCGATTGAGCAAGCATGTTACGAAATAAATTAGCTAATTCCACGGAGAAATGGAAAAGACAAAGATGTTTTTGAAAGATGTGAGACATCCACATACAGTATACATTTCTGGTTGAATGGTGTCTGGAAGTTTGCATAAAACAACAGATATTAACACGTTTTTATATCACTTCTGGTACTTTAATTGCAATCACTGCGTATTGAAAAATGCTTTTCAATTGTTATTCCGTGTTTCTTATCGACATAACTTTCAGGTCTGTTTCAGCCCAGCCGTTTCTTTTAAAATTGATTTTTTGAGTCTGGATTCTCCTAGTGGGAATAAATGCTAATAAATAAGTAAAAATAATGAAGCAAACATTAAATTATATTGTTTTCGATTAGTGGGTTTACGAGACCTCTCAAGAACCTTCTCTGCTAAGAGCACGAAGTGGATGGCAGACAGACTGGCAAGTTTGTCAAACCATTGAGGGACTTTATTAAAAGAATGACAGGTAGATATCTAAACAGAATGCAGTGTTATTGATTTTGGAACAAAAGTCTAATTGTTTTTGGTGTTCTAGACACAGGCTTGATTATTTGATTGATTAGATTTATATTTCTCTGCCTCTTTGGCTTTCACCTTGATGCTTTTAGTCCAGTCCATTTTAAAAACAAAAGTGCCTTTTAGAGACATTCTTTTCCACAAGAAAATGAAAATAAAATGAAGCGTTTGCTTTAAAAAAAGCAATTTTTCACCGTTTTCTGTGAAGATTTTCTAATGACTTGTTATTTTTTTATGACTTACAAATCAAGTGCTGGTTTTAGAATTGGCTAGTTTTTTCAGGTTGTTTATGTACACCATATACAGTAGTGGTCATAATAATAAAGAGGGATTGTTGCACATCATACTAAGGAATTGTTTTCCTACATGGTCTGAATTTTAAGTTCATGTGTGTGTTCCTACCTCAGCATAAGCATATTTGTCAGGAAAAAAAAATGTCTCAATAATGTCTAAAAGGTCTCAATACCACTGTAACCTTGTTGTGTGTCTGTTGTGTATGCTTGGCTGGAGGCCTGTCTCTGCAGTGATGTAACAACTGCTGTGTGTTTGACAGTTGTAAACTCTGTTTTTACTTTTTTGTAAAAAAGTAGGAGCCACTCACATTAAAACAAGGAAATGAGTGACTTGCAAGGCCAGTCGTGTTCAGGGGTACAGTATATCCATCTGGAGACCTGACCCGGGAACCAATTAGGAACGTTAAGTAAGAGAGTGGAAATCATTCTGGGTTATCATGTTCTAGCTAATTCTGTCACCCAGTGATAGTCATTTGAAGCTGTCTGCTTCCTGTGGCAAGGTGAACTGTTTACAGTTCAGAATGATACAAACTCTTCAGTGTTAATTCAGTGTAAGGCTAATTACCATATTGACACATTACTTCTGTACTACCAATGACATTGGGATCAAATGTAATGTTTGATTATTTTTTGCTGCTAAAGTGGGCTTTTATTTATGGTCTCCTAAAAGGACTTTATTTCATTTGTATCCCAACATAGTATGAGATATAGTCCTTTCTTTAGGCAACCAGGATCAATGCACATTTTAAAACATTTTCTGTTTCTCACACTACAGACTTACATTTCTGCAGACTACCTAATCTCCTTTTTTTTTCTTTTTCTAAATCATTTTTTGGTGGCCAGCTTCTATGTAAAACCAGGTTAGAAAATAATGCTAAATTCTCTTTTGTTGTGTTATTTTCCTTCTTTTACGAGTATAGATTTATTTAAAATTTGATCACTGAACTTTAGACCTCTTGTTATGATTGTGTTACAGAGACTATTACAGTCATCCTATGTAAAATGCTTCCCACTCACTTTACTGTATGTTAAAAAGAAAAAAAAGTATTTTATTATGAAAGCAAGGCTCATTTCAGCCTACTCCTGCTCCTCCTCCTTCATTATGGTTTAATGTGTGTGTGGACATTTTAAAACAAATTTAATGAAAAGTGCTCTGTCTCCAGTAGGTGTCCCTGAGGTTTTGTACTGCCTTTTGTCTTTGAGCATACTCCTGTGTGTAGTCCTTTTGATTATATAGGCATTGTGCAGCAAATACATACTGAACTGTTTTCAGTTGCTTGTGTTTTATTGCTCAAGGAAAGCATGCTGGATCCTAAGGTACTGTTCGTCATAAATGTTTTAAAAATGCCCTTTGATAATGAGTATGTCGTTGTTTATTCAGAAATATCACCAGACCCATTATGGTGGCAGATATTTTTTAATCAATACACAGCATCATATTAATATTTAATTCTTATATGTCACTACTATAGAAAAAGAGAGTATTGCGTTATGTAGCGGCCGACATATGCAAAAGAGCAGCTTTCAACATGAATTTATTCTCAGCTGATGTACCTTTTATTATAAAAGACTTGGCAACTGCTTTGATGTGGGATCAAGATATCGGCCCATCAGGCTCTGCCTAGCCGGAGTGCAATTCTGTGAGGGGTGACAGAAGTGTCTGATTCATGTATCTGTCTGCCTAACTGTCTGTCACCTCTTTAAACATCTGTATAAGTACTACAGACGCAGCTGATAACAGGCCAAGATGGGCTAAGTAAATATATTCTACTTCTGACAGCTGAGTTAGGCTTTCAAGCATGGAAGCCTCTAGTGATTGTAAGGATTTTTCGTTTTATTAGGCTTCCAAGTTTGCTAGAAGTCTGTAGAGATTGTACAGAATTTTCTTTTTTGGCTTCCAAGCAGTGAAAGCCTGTCGTGTTTGTAAGGATTTTTAGGCTTCCAAGTAGTACAAGCAAATCGCGATCATAAAGGACTCTTTTTTTCTCCACTATTGAAGCTGGTCGTGTTCAAAGATGGGGGCTCCACAAGCTTTGTACTGGGTCGGTCGAGACAGATAAGTCATTTGATTTGTGACAGAAATTAGTGTCCTTTATCAACCAAGGAAGTAAGCTAAACTGCATATTGGAAAACCCTGTCAACACCTTCTCAGAAACCTGGCATATTTCAGTAGCAATCAGTAGGCTTTTCAAGCTAGGCTAGTTGTTCTGATAACGGTTACATTGGCAAAAAAGTTATAAACAATTTTGAGAAAGGCATGTGGACACCTCCAACTCAAAAGCTGTTCAGTCAACTCAGAAATGTGTATGTACAATTCTGTTACAAAAAGGATGAATATATTCTTTATACATACTGCACAGAGACTGCACAAGCGTGTACTTTTTCCTGGGTCTCTGAGCCCAAGATGTCTCATGTTGTTCTAGCTCACCGCACATATGCTCAGTGGGTCCGAAGTCTAGAAAGCAGGCCGGCCACGGTATAACTGTCACATGCTCATGAAACACGAAAGCCATTTTTACAAGAACAAAATATAGGTAAGCATTGAGTTGTAAGAAGCTTGCATGTCAGGATGAGCCAGCAGGAGGGGCAGCAACTGAGGCCAGGGTCTGATCAGTGTAGCACCTTACAGTCAGGTTGCCATCAATAACTAGATGTTGAGTTGCTATAGAACTCAACTTTTCTGCTGAGACCATTACACTTGCCCCTCCCCACCTATAGGGCATTAATCAGTGAATCACTGTGAACATCTGCACCATTTGCTAACATCCATCAGAGAAGACCTACAGACAGTGTGTGTTCAGCAGCCTCCTTACAAAGGTATTCTGATACCTGGGTTGTTGTGACTGGCAGTGCAAAAATGCTCACAAAAAGAGAGCATGATGGAACAGTATGTTGACTTTGGCAAGTTGTAATGACTTCTAGTCTTACTGTCTGAGGCCTGTCATAAAAGGTCTGTGTTTGGATGTAACATCTTGCCAGGTTAGAAGTTGCAGGCTGTGAAACAGGGCTGGATTTAAGAGGAGTGAATGGGATGTTTTATTAGGACACAAATTCTAGGAATTCCGATAGAATTATTTTAAAATTAATTACAGTGGTATTGTTCATTTACCTGGCATTTCAAAGACTTAAGAGATGTGGAAAAAGGAATTGGTTTAAATCTTGTAAAAAACCCATGGCTCTGCTTTTTACTTTGAAATACAGGAGCAAGGGATGAGTGAAACACAACTCAAACGTTATACTGGATGAGGGAGGGCAGACATCATAATTGAATCAGGTTGTGTAACACAAACTGTATATTTTTTACATTGTACTGTTGACTATGGCGAGATTCAGTGGCACATATAAATATAGGAAACGGAAAGAAAAGCAAATATTTGATTTGCAACATTTTTAAAATGTTCATATTCCGGATTTAAACAATTTTAAGAAGATGCACAATGATGGAAACAGACCAGATCGATAGCTTAACTGTCATTGACAGATCCTATGAATTTGCTTAAACTTTAAGCCTGCGAGCAGAAAGTAACCTCCATTCAGCTTCAAAACTACTGCATAGTCCCATTTACAATATTTATCTTGCTGTGAAATTTGCCCTTAGTAAGGATCTAGGCAAATAGGAAGAAGTCAAGTCATTTGACCGGCAGTTCTGCTTACATTGTTGTGAAAGGCAAGTGGCTTGTGAGAGAAAATGCAAACAGATCTAACTTAGCACATTCTCAAAAAGTTTGTTTTAAACTGCAGAATGGAGAAAAAGTTAATTGTGAGTAGTTCCTGTTGCTCCCTCCTATAAGGGTGTGTATTTTGCTTTGTGTGCAAATTATTCTTTTCAAATAAGAATCAGTTTATGGATATGATGAGTGGAATCATGCCACTGGCAGAGAGCGGCAATAAGGACACTCACCAGAACATACATGATCTATGATTTTGTGGTGTAAGACAAAAGGAGAATGGAAGAATTGACACCTCATTGGTTATTCAGCTGACGTCAATACTGGTGTGAAATGCTGAAATGTATTATTCATGTTGAACACAGCCTGGCATTTTGTGGGTCTAATGAAATGCTCTACTTTCTACATAACTACAATTTGGGATATTATCTTTCCTTGTTTGAGTTGTTTCTGTCAGACTAGCTTGCTAGGTTTATAATTCAGGTACAAACATATTTTTCATCTAGTATCTGTGATGAGGAATAAACCAAAATCTATTATTACTAAAAGTGATACAGTGGTTAGCACTGGTGCCTTGCACTGCTGGGACCCTGGGTTCAGTTCCCATCTGTGTGGAGTTTGTATGTTTTCTCTGTGTTCAGATGGGTTTCTGCCAGGTTCTCCAGTTTCCTCCCACAGTCCAAAGACAAACTGCAGGGAGTTTCAGCAGGGAGTCCATGTGAAAGCAGAATGTGATGTGGAAACAGATACAAGGCTGAAACTGTCACCCCTCCAACCTGACTTCACTGTTTTTTTTTGCCTTTGAAGTCAATGAAACGCACCAGCTATTTCAATGAAGTTGCTCGATATACATATGTTCACGGATGTGCACGGCTATGCTTTCACAAATATATTTGTTGGAGTAATGAGTTTACTGAGTGCAGAATATTAATGTTATTACCATTATGCTATTTCCAAATATAACAAGAGTGTAAAAAAAACAACTTGTAATGTCGCAAAATGTTTGGAAATTGAAAAGGAGCCTGCATACTTGGGTTGAGAACTGCTGATGTAGTCAATAAACTCCAGATTCTGTAGCTGTCATTCACACAGTTTTCAAATTTTAAACTAATCAAATCATGACATCAAATTTAAACTGGTGGTGGTGAAAAAGTGTATAACCAATCAACTCCTGTCTGTTTATACACAATTTCTTAAAGGTCTTTTAAGATTTTGGTTGAGTGTAGTTAATTAAGCTTAGTTTAAATTACTGTATGAAGTAGTTTATAATTACATAGCAGGACAATGCTGTTGTTTGTTGTGTAAGACCTTAGTGACCATAGCTGTAATAAGCGAGATAGAATATCTCAATAAAAAATTACAAATTATTTCAATTCTTAGGCTAGAAAACAATTTGATTAAAATACAAGTGGATCAAATGTTAGTAATTACATTGCTGAATACATACATAATTATTATACTTTACATTGTTCTTTACAAATAAAATTCTATAGAACTTTTATTCTTAATTGCAATGTTGCTTTACTACATAATTTCATAAGAAGAAAATAGTTCTGAGACATTATTTTTCTGCTAACTAACATTTCATCCATAAGAACATTTTTACCACATTTACTATAGGTGCTGTACCAATCAATGATGATTGAACAAATTTGTTAGTCTTCAAAGCTGGTTGCAGTTCTAATTATATTTCTTCTCCTGTTTTGCATAGTGAGACGGGGAGATGTCTTGGCAGCCTGGAGTGGTATACGTCCTCTAGTCACTGACCCGAACTCCAAAGACACACAATCCATTTGTCGGAATCACATTGTTAATATCAGCGACAGTGGACTCGTTACTATTGCAGGTATCAGAAAAACTTAATTTGTCAGATTTTTATAAATGTGGATTTTATTCTCTTATTGTCTTTGTTTTATTGTAGAAATCCCATGTCTTGAATAATTGAAAATGTGTTGTTTAATCTTTTCTGTGACATTGAAACTGTCAATTCTCCATCACAAAAACTGAAAAATACACAAAAAGGCTTGTATAAAAGTGACAAAGACAAAGAAGGAATATTTCTTTTAAACCCTAAATAAGTTAACCTATTAAATTAGTCTGTTTTCCATATTACTTTTCAGTTAGTTAATAACACATGGAAAATTGCAGATCCTGTTGGAAAAAAAAGGCATACAATGCAGAGAAAATGTTTGTGAACCCCCAGTGTAATTATAACTGCAATTTCTTATTTACTATTAATACCATTGTTTAACTGAAATGGGACTTTTCTTAAATAACCAAAAGGTTTTATATTAATCAATTCAGTGTTGTTGGAGACGCAATCATGTCTGAAGTAGAAAGTCTACTGTTGGTTCATTTTGTTAACTAAACGTCTTGTTTTGGTGTCATATGTTTAATAAGTATAAAACTTTTCTTATTTTAATAAAATGTTGTAGTTCTAATTATGATTTATGTCTACAATATACAAAAGTACAGAACAAACCTTTATAGATCAAATCAGAACTTCAGATGGAGTGCCTCAGTTTTCTAAAGATATATCTGTCTTTGCGGATACCTTTTTGTCAGTGTCTAATCATCTTGTTTTAGGTGGAAAATGGACGACCTATCGTGCAATGGCTGAAGAAACCTTAGATGCAGCAATTAAAGCTCTCAAACTGAAAGCAGGGCCAAGCAGAACAGTGGGCTTCATGTTGGAAGGGGCCAAAGATTGGACTCCTACAATGTATATTCGGCTAGTTCAGGACTATGGGCTGGAGATAGAGGTATAGCCACAGCAGAACCAGAATTGTTTTTGCTAGACTTGTGTTGTATTGTTGTAGTGTTGTAGAATGTTTGTCTTTTGTGTTCTTTGACTAGAGGACTTTACTATTGCTTTGTTTTAGCTACCAGAACTATAACAAATGTTGTTATATTGAAATGATCAGCAAAATGTTTACGATTTAATTTATGGACCAAACATTCCAGATGTGCTCCAAATTATCGATACCTTTGTCTTGCAAAAAGAAAAAGTTCTTGCCCACGGGATCTTACAGATTTCTGCATTCCAGTCCAGTTAGCTCTACATGTAAAGATCAAGTTTACACATATACAAAAAATGAGTGCTCCTTCCCAGATTGGGAAATCATGAAAATATGAAATCTGTTGAAAATTTCTCTGTGCTACCAAATCAGAAGTGAAGCACTAGGACCTCACTTCGTCAGCAGCCCATAAAAAATACAAATCGTGGCTGACTGCTGGTGGGAATTATTTTAAAAACAATAAGGAGGGCAAGAGCACTGAACTGCTATACTCGTATATCTGGCACTACACTACAGTGCACTATTGTAATGAACAGGAAGAGATTCTATATCTTGATCTACAGTAGCACACAAATAGAAATTAAAGTAAGAACTGGATCCACCTGTGACTTTAAGACTTTTTAACCCCTCGTTAGGAAACATGCTTGAAGAAAGCATAATCTATGATCCTGATGTCTCAGAATGTTTAAAAAGGTCAATATGGTGATATTTTTGACAGCACCTGACCTTTTATAAAAAGTAACAATACCATTGGAATTGAAATAACTTCCTCTTTGTTTAGTTCTGGCAGATAATGTATTACAATCAGTCTTCACTGTCTGCGTACTATAACTCCATTAAATTAACTGTTAAAATTTTGAAAACAACGTCTAATGTATTTAAAACAATTATTTGCTAATATACAGTGAATTATCAATGAACATTTTGAATACCTAGGTTGCTCAGCATCTGGCTTCTACATATGGGGGAAAGGCTTTTGAGGTGGCCAAAATGGCACAAGTCACTGGTAAGCGGTGGCCCATTGTTGGAAAACGTTTGGTGTCGGAATTCCCTTACATTGAAAGTGAGGTATGTATATATAGAAATATGGAAAGAAACGTTTTCTTTTCTTTACACCACAATAAATGCAACATTGAGAATCAATGATGGTTTGCTAATTGCTATTTAAGTAGCTGCTCACATCATGCATTAACCTTGGAGATATGTAGAGACACGCTTTCCCTGAAAGACATGCTAGTCGTCCAGTTACTTGTTTTGTTTCACTGTTGTTCAAAATCACAAACAACAGCGCACAGGTGTCACAACAATTCCCATTGATACCATCAATTTCCAAAAATGTATTGGCTTTAAATGGTGTTTAAAACCGAATTTTGTGTGGAGGTTGAATTTCTAACCTATCCCACCTCCACTCTCCTACAAATAAATATCTCGCCTCTTAGCACCACTTTTGGGGTTTTTTCTTGCATCACACCCTCCACTTCATCTTTACCCTTGAAGCAGCTCCCTGGCTCATTCCTCAAGAAGTGGGGATGTCTTGGTAGCCTCGTCCTCACGGGTCGTTCCCTCAGCCCGCAGAATTACATCAAATAAACTTTAATATTTTTTGTCTCTACATCACATTAATAAGTATTTGGCCTAATTTTGACCTGAATGTTGAGGTGCTTGGTCAGGGAGGTTGGGGGTAAACACATAAAATGTCCCTGCATTTCAGACTTTGCATTCAAAGCATACTGTACATCGAGTAACTGAAGAAAACGTATTTGTTTCAAATACTTCTGAAACCCGCACTTCCTTGACAGAAACAGAGAATGAAAATACAGATCTGCCCATTTCACCTTCCCTTCGTTATCTGGCTAATTGATTTCAGGTCCAATACGCAATCAAAGAGTACGCCTGCACGGCCATTGATGTCATTGCGCGCCGAACTCGCCTGGGGTTCCTGAATGTGCAGGCAGCTGATGAAGCTCTCCCACGAATTGTGGAAATAATGGGCAAGCACTTGAAGTGGAATGAGCAAAAGAAAAAGGTACAGAGAATGTCTGTAGTTGTAAAAATACAGTCCAAAAAGTCTTATCACAATATCATAGTGATAAACTATTCAGTACTGAATTCATTTAAAATTATCATTGCTTTTATGTACATTAAATAGGAAGTGGTGATTTCTTGTTGAATACCCAATCTGTACATTTGACAGTGCTGCATTGTGTTATGTTTTGGGTTTATATTCCTTGTCGTTAAGCACCATGTTTAAGAAATTTGTAACAGGTGTGGCTTTCTTCACTTGAATTTAAATAATGACCTACCAAGCTTAAATTTTTTACTTCTCTGCTTGTGGTATGCCAGCACTGGTGTTTTTTAAAGAGGCTTTAACAAAAACATTTTCCCTAATTTTGGCTCTACGGTATCCACTGGTGATGTTTTTTTTCTTGTATATACAGATGATATATACATTGTCTTTATGATAAAGTGTTTTTACAATACCACAGTAAAGTTTCAACAATTGGGATTTAACAATTGCTTATTCAATTATCCACGAGCTCACTGGGACAGAGTTAGGCTATGATGTGAAAAATAAATTTTGAGGGAAGGGCCTGGGTGGCTGTGAGGCGAATTTCAAATCTCACGCACCAGGTGAAACTGGAGAATTTAAAATTTGGAAGTGTTTTAAACCTAACCTAACACTTGTGAATCTCCAGACACTGCTGTTCTAAGAATTTAGCCTTGCTGCTTTCTTTCTGAAATAAAGACAGGTCATTCTTACTCCTGTGATCTAATTGTTATACAGTAAAGTAGTCCCCACCCATTCCCATCTACCTCTTGGGGGTTGTTAAAATTTTAGCCTCTTGAAGTCTATTTATAGCCAGTGAAGGCCTACTCTTTGCCAAACAAATTTAGTACGGCACTAAGTATCATGCCAAGCACAGACTGAAAAACACACATGTGAAAAGGCAGCAGCAGGTTCAGGAATTTAAGTTACTCTCCAGATGGAAAGGACACATTTTCAAAAGAGCAAATGGGAACTGTGTTTACTTTGCTGTTAAGTCCTTTTATCTGAAGGGATGCAGTTGAGTGCCTTTGGTTCATATTGTGATTTCACTGAATTATATCATGGATAGCACACTGTAATTTCTGTTTGTTGTAAATGGAAAGAAAGATCTCCCATGTCAATCAGCTGTTTTTTTGACGCATTATTAATATTTGTTATAGGAAGAACTTGAAGCAGCAAAACAGTTCCTGTACTATGAAATGGGCTACAAGTCACGATCAGAACAACTAACAGACAGATCTGAGATAAGCTTAACACCTTCAGAAGCTGAGAGGTAAAAACATGTTATTCTTTAATGTAAATTAATGGAACAGTTTCTAAATAATTAAAAAGCTTAAGGATAGTCAATACACTGCCTTGCATTTAATTTGTTAAATATGCATTTCTGTATGAATGTTTATTGTTTTTATTTCCAGATACAAAAAGAGATTTCACAAATTTGACAAAGATAAGAAGGGATTTATTACCATAGTTGATGTTCAACGGGTATTGGAGGTAAATATTTTTTCATTTCTTTTTCTTTAAGCTTGAGTGATTAATAGTGAGATTTTTCATACATACCTTTGCAAAGCCCTGTGAGATTTCACCTTTTTCTCTTTCTCTCCTTTAATATATTTGTTCCATTTCTGGGATCTTCTTTTAGCTCAGTAACCATGGTATTGAGCTTCATAGCTATCAAATATCATTGTCATAGCTTATCTTGTAGCTATATTGTTGGTTAGGATCCTTTTTAATGCCCAGCAGTATACAGTATATTTACAAATTTGAACCATGGTAAATCACTAATCTGTGTATATGTTTAGCTTTGCTTTGACTTCCTGTTAATTTTAAATTATTCTTTCTGTACATAATGAAACCAAAAATCCATGTCTTAGAAAAGATATCTGAATTAATGTCTGCTCCTTTGGGTTGATCTGTACATTGAAAATGCATGTGTCATGTCTAAATGGGTATTTGCTACCATTCCTCTACAATTAGCAGTTAAGTGTCGGTGTGCCTTGGTTTGTGACAGAGTTTGCATAAAGTTTTATACATCATCCTCTTCTTGATCTCCATGAAGTTTTTTGATAAATAACGTCCAGTTGGTTCTAAGTATAATTCTTTTCTGTAGTTGTCTGATTAACGCCTGTGAGCCCAGAAATGTCCACTTCATTTGGTTGTGTGTAATGCCATTTCTGAGATTAAGAAATGTGATTTTCTATAATGTTATTTGTTTCATTTAGATCATGTGTTATTACTAAACTGAAATGTCTCTCCTAGTATTATACATTTCTATCATTTTTTCCTAACTAGAGTATTAGTGTCCAGATTGATGAAAATGCACTCCATGAAATTCTGAATGAGGTTGACCTGAATAAAAATGGACAAGTTGAACTTAATGAATTTTTGCAGGTAGGTAATTTACTGTATATCAAGAGTGAAGGATGAAATCTTAGGTCTTCCTTGCTCTGTTTTGCAATATTTTTGTAACCCATTAAAAGTGTTCTTTGCTTGATATTTTAAAAACATTATTTTAAGAGGTAGATTCTTATTTTTCTTGAGATTTGTTACAGATATTCTTGATTTGGTCTTTTTTTCTTAATCCTTAAACAGATTGAATTCGTGGTATACAGAAAATTTAGAAAGTTTTGTTTAATAAATATTAAATGATTTATTAAATGTATTTTGAGTATTTTATTCCGGCAGAACAGTAGTCTGCACACTTGTTATGTGGTACTCTTACAGAAAGTATTTACTCTCCATTCTGAAGGATAAACAATTAACCATGCGAATTAATGTTTGATATATATAAAACACTTTTTAATTTGGAAAACTGATGGTTAGTGTTGTTACAATATACTAAGCAAAATGTACATTGCAAGTATTACAAGTAAATGTATTTTCCTGATAAGTTGAATTTAAAGACACTGTATAATGGACCATACATTAGACAAAATACAATGTATAGTATATAACAACAGCTAGTACTTTACTATGTAAGTGATTAATTTGCTGGGTATTGAAAATAAAAAGTCAAAGTACAGGTACATATAAATGTTTCAGAAACTGAGCTGTTATGTTATCTAAAATTTCACTTGACTCCTTTTTTGTGTGTGGTCAGTTTACTATTCACCATAACCTAAGTGGGCTTATTGAACAGTCTGAACTAGGCAGGTGTTTCTAGTGACTGCCAGGTTTCTCCTGCAGTGTGACAATGATGAATGCTGAACATGAGATAAATTAATGCTAGGGATTTTGGTCAATGTCAGCCCTTTCTTCACTGTGTCAAGTTAAACAAACAAGATCAAGGCAAAGGAATTGGTAATTGTCCCTCCTGAGATAAGCCCCAGATAACAGCACTGTAGGAGCACAAACTCTAGTAAGACAAACCTGGTGTACCATGCAGAATTGATAAAACTTTTTTTTTTATTCTGTGTTTCAAGATTTTGATCATTGTACTGAATTAATACTGTGTGCATGCTCTGTACTTTTAATTGCTTTATCATTTCACTTTTGGGTTTTAATCATGTTTTATCAATATCACTAATCCAATTTAAATATGTTAGTTTCCAGTTAATTAGAATATCCATTGTGTAGAAATTACTGATACTTAAATGATGTTAAAAGTACAATGCATTTTATGTAAATTATTAACTAAAATAATGTTTTAGATTTCTCATAAAATGCTGGCATTTAAGAAATCTTACATTCTACATGTCTTGTGAAAACTTGACAAATACAAACATTAGACTTTTCAAGTGAATCAATTACAGTGAGTTAATATTTTATACCAGCAGGAAAATTAAAGTAGATCTTTCTTTCATTTTTCTATGTAATCTATGTAATCTTTTTGATTAAAACATGATGTTATTTATAGGACTAGGAAAATGTTGCAAGAATGCACTAATGCGTTGGTCAAAAATGGTCTTAGTATTGCGGGAAGAATTAATATTTTCTCAGGGAAATGCTTATGAAAGCAACACCAGTTTACACCAGTTTCATGTAAAAATGTTAGTGAAAATGTTCAGTACTGTCCCTAAAAGATGACATTTTTTTAATCTTAACATGTACAGAGACTTTTGTGGTAAACAGCACCGGGATCAAAGAGGGACTGTATACTTCGATATTTTAAATAATATTTCTTCCAGAATTTCCCACATTTGCATTTTTTTTGAGTTTAGGGAAAATAGTTGTTATAAGTAAATGCAAACAATAGAACTATATTGTTTACGATAGAAAGGTGATCAAGTAGGGAAAGCGCAAATGTTAATGCAGCCATTGACTAAATTGAGGATTGTGGGATCCTGGAATGAACTCCCTAATAATGCGGTTGAGGATGACTAAATGGGATCATTTAGGAAATGGATTGTTGGAATTCTTGGATCATTAAGCTACTGGTAACCAATTGAGTAAGATGGGCTAAATAGCCTCCTGTCATTTGCTGCTGCCCATATGTTGTGGCAACTCTCTGATCTTTAATTTACAGTTAAGTATACTATTTTAAAGCAAGCCACACTTTAATAACTTTTTGTGACTTGTTTCCTGCATGTTACAGTGGATTAGAGGTGTAATATCAGTAATTTCTTGATTTCTGATTCTATGGATCTGAAGCTACTTATTGAGTTGTAAGGAAATCTTGGAGGTTTACTAAAAATCATTGCTTTTTCAAAGCTGAATGGGAATCCTGTATAGCTAGACTTGAATTACATACTTCTCTTCTAAAGTAAGAGGACCAACATCATAATTATCACAAATTACTTTTTGCATTTGATTTCACCTTCATTCCTACAGAATTTAAGAAGAACCATTGTTGTTTGCTTTATTATAACAGTAAAGCAAGAGGACTGGCCCTGTGTTTCCTTAATGGTATTATGGGTAGACATGGTCTTCCTCATGAAGGGCATGATGTGACTTACAACCAGTATAGTGAGAACACAGGACATGTTCCAGCATGATAATTACCCTCCACACACACACAGCCAGAAACACGCACACACATCCAGCACCAGGGAAGGACTACTTGGAGAAGACATGGGGATACAGATGAAATTTAAAGACTGAACGGCGGATCTGGAACTTGTGCAGATTGTATAAACATCGTGCCATTTGGATCTACTGTACTGTATAAGTTATTATAATGTATTATTGTAAGACGTTAGCGGTTCAGAAACTCTATGTTAGAAGTCAGTTTAGTGTAGAATAGTGACAAACTTGTTTTCTTATTGACTGTCACTGGACTCTCAACATCATTCTGGGGGATTTGGGAAAGACAGTGAAAACATTATTATGAATTAATGAGAACAGCAGAGACTCAATATCAGATTATTGGTTTTAGAATTCAGATCCCACTAATATCAAAATGAGGAATACCTGTAGCTGTCTTCTGTGCTTTATCGATTTTTTTTTGTTTAGTTTGCATTGTTTTCCAGTTGAAATCTGATGTGTGCTTCGTTGTTTTCAGCTCATGAGTGCTATTCAGAAAGGTCAGGTTTCTGGTAGCAGGCTTGCCATTCTGATGAAAACCGCCGAGGAGAACCTAGATCAGAGGGAGCCGGTGTCCGTGGACCGCAGTGGTGGAGGAGTCTGAACCTCCCGGTGCCAGATGTTCCCTTGAGAACCCCTGAATGCAAATCTGCTACTGCTGCTGTGAACTGGATCTCACCTGAAAGTTACTGAGAGGCTTTTCCACTTTCAATTCACAGACAGTGTGCTCTTTATGTGTAGTTTGTGTTAGTGAGGCTTTACCACTGCTGAAATATAGCGTACCTTTTAAAAGTGTTTGTGTTTCTGTTCGTACTAAAATGTCTAGTGCAATAGTGATTTTGATTTGTTGCTGTAAATATCTGCTTTTAACTCAAGGGAATATGGTACTGTATCCGTCTTGATCTACTGTGCTCTTTGTTTTATTATTTTTATCTGGACATTCATTACTTTCTAAACCTACTGCGGCTAGTTCACTTGTTCAAGCGCACAAATATGTGAATGTATTTTATAATTAACTTAAGCAATGGAGTATTAGTTTGTACTTCCGATTGATGATGGCTTTGAAAGTCTGATCAGACTGTCAGTGTTCTGTGGCAGAATCTTGTTTTGTATTAAGTATTGAGTTGTCCATTTAAATGTTAACATTTGATGTTGTGTACCTTACTCCTGTGCCATTTTATATCTATTGTTATACTTAAGATATAATGGGAAACAATTTTGTATCAGAACTGTTTTCATATTATAAATGTATTTAAAGCACTCCCAGTAAATCACTGCAGTTTACTTGGAACATGCGGTAATGTTACTACATTTGTGATCTTCTTGGAAAATGATTGCATTTTATATTCATTGCCATTTAAACCTTTATGTTTTATCATTTTTAAAAAGTGACTTTAAAAT
Organism: Lepisosteus oculatus; assembly: GCF_040954835.1. NCBI lineage: Eukaryota > Metazoa > Chordata > Actinopteri > Semionotiformes > Lepisosteidae > Lepisosteus > Lepisosteus oculatus. The sequence goes on from NC_090707.1 coordinate 12,421,995, forward strand.
GTAAAATATTTGATTAATGTGTTTCAGTGTAAAATGAGCTACAAATCAACAATGAGCATGCCTAACTGTTCTGAATGCTTATGGGGATATGTGATTGGTTCTTGGAAGTGTTTTTATGTAACATGATTTTATTATGCTGAATGGGATTAAGTATTGTATTTGAGCCTGGATTTTAATTTCTGTATCTGTCTGTGCACTTGGTGTTTTTATTACTATTAATTTATTGCTTGTGGTATGGCGGGTGAGCTGCTTGCATTTATAGAGTAATAAGGGAATGTATTTAATGTGCCTTGCTTTCAAAGCCAGTATGAATTGAGAGCATGAATCAATAGAACTGATTAAACTATACACTCACTGGCTTTTAGCATGCTTAATTTCACAGTCTCTATAAATAATACAATTACAGTCTCTTGCAGACTTTTAATATAAAGATTTCATACATTTACTTCAGACAAAGTAGTCTGTTGTTTTTTTTTTAAATAGTTTTTGTGTCTTTCCTTAAGTGT